>NC_057802.1:109501562-109561836 GCF_018294505.1 Triticum aestivum
GGCCGCGCGGATGTCCGGCGGGCGCTGGACGCGTCCGCCCGCGGAGAGGGGAATTTTAGGGTTTCGGGGACTGCGAATGTATACGGGAGGGGATGGAGTTTTATAGGTAGAGGGAGCTAGGAGAGTCCAAATGAGGTGCGGTTTTCGCCCACACGATCGTGATCGAACGACCTAGAGCATGGAGATGACTTGGAGGGGTTTTGGGCTGGTTTTTATGGGGGGTTTTACTGGACACTCAAATGGACATTGCGGATGCCTGGTTAACCGTTGGAGTACCAAACGACCTCCAAATGGAACGAAACTTGACCGGTGGTGTCCGGGTGGTATATTAAGGCCACTTGCCAAGCCTCGGTCCATTCCGAGAAAATTTGACACCCGCACACGAAAGAAAACAAGAGGGGTGCACCGAAGGAGATAGGAGCGCCGGATTGGAAAACGGACAACGGGGAAAATGCTCGGATGCATGAGACGAACACGTATGCGAATGCAATGCACATAATGACATGATATGAAATGCATGACATGAACAAAATGCAAAACGAAAGAAAAAACCCGACCACGGAGGAAATATCATAACACATAGCCGAAAATGGCAAGAGTCGGAGTTACAAATATGGCAAGTTACATGCGGGGCGTTACAGAAGCCCTGCGCGGATCAAATCACCATCACCGTCACCACACCGTCATGCTGATGAAACTCCCCTCGGCCCTCTGCTGGATCAAGAGTTGAGGGACGTCATCGAGCTGAACGTGTGCTGAACTCGGAGGTGCCGTGCGTTTGGTACTTGATCGGTTGGATCGTGAAGACGTTCGACTACATCAACCGTGTTAAACTAACGCTTCTGTTTTCGGTCTACGAGGGTACGTGGACACACTCTCCCCCTCTCGTTGCTATGCATGTCCTAGATAGATCTTGCGTGATCGTAGGAATTTTTTTGATATTGCATGCTACGTTCCCCAACAGTGTCATCCGATCCAGGTCTATGCATAGATGATATGCACGAGTAGAACACAAAGATTTGTGGGCGATCATAGTCATACTGCTTACCACCAACGTCTTATTTTGACTCGGCGGTATTGTTGGATGAAGCGGACCGGATCAACCTTACATGACCACTTTCATGAGACCGGTTCGACCGACAGATATGCAACTTGTTTTGCATAAAGGTGGCTGGCGGGTGTCTGTTTCTCCAACTTTAGTTGAATCAAATTTGACTACGGCCGGTCCTTGTTGAAGGTTAAAACATCACACTTGATGAAAAATCGTTGTGGTTTTGATGCGTACGTAAGAGCGGTTCTTACTAGAAGCCCGTAGCAACCACGTAAAACTTTCAACGAGAAAGTAGAGGACGTCTAACTTGTTTTTGCAGGGCATGATGTGATGTGATATGGTTAAGACATGATGTGATATACGTTATTGTATGAGATGATCATGTTTTGTAAAAGTTATCGGCAACTGGCAGGAGCCTTATGGCTGTCGCTTTATTGTATGAAATGTAATCGTCATGTAATTTCTTTACTTTATCACTATGCGGTAGCAATATTTGTAGAAGCAATAGTTGGCGAGACGACAACAATGCTACGATGGAGATCAAGGTGTCAAGCTGGTGACGATGGAGATCATGACGGTGCTTTGGAGATGGAGATCAAAGGCACACGATGATGATGGCCATATCATGTCACATATTTTGATTGCATGTGACGTTTATCTTTTATGCATCTTATTTTGCTTAGTACGGCGGTAGCATTATAAGATGATCCCTCACTAAATTTCAAGGTATAAGTGTTCTCCCTGAGTATGCACCGTTGTGACAGTTCGTCGTGCCGATACACCACATGATGATCGGGTGTGATAAGCTCTACGTTCACATACAACTGGTGCAAGACAGTTTTGCACGTGCAGAATACTCGGGTTAAACTTGACGAGCCTAGCATGTACAAACATGGCCTTGGAACACTGAGACCGAAAGGTTGAACTTGAATCATATAGTAGATATGATCAACATAGAGATGTTCACCATTGAAAACTACTCCATCTCACGTGATGATCGGACATGGTTTAGTTGATATGGATCACGTGATCATTTAGATGACTCGAGGGATGTCTATCTAAGTGGGAGTTCTTTAGTAATATGATTAATTGAACTTAATTTATCATGAACTTAGTCCTGATAGTTTTTTCATATCTATGTTGTAGATCAGTGGCCCGTGCTACCGTTCCCTTGAGTTTTAATGCATTCCTAGAGAAAGCTAAGTTGAAAGATGATGGTAGCAACTACACGGACTAGGTCTGTAACTTGAGGATTATCCTCATTGCTGCACAGAAGAATTACGTCCTTGAAGCACCGCTAGGTGCAAGGCGTGCTGCAGGAGCAACTCCAGAGGTTATGAACGTCTGGCAAGCTAAATCTGATGACTACTCGATAGTTCAGTGTGCCATGCTTTACGGCTTAGAATCGGGACTTCAAGGACGTTTTGAACGTCATGGAGCATATGAGATGTTCCAGGAGTTGAAGTTAATATTTCAAGCAAATGCCCGAGTTGAGAGATATGAAGTCTCCAACAAGTTCTATAGCTGCAAGATGGAGGAGAACAGTTCTGTCAGTGAACACATACTCAGAATGTCTGGGTACCATAACCACTTGACTTAGCTGGGAGTTAATCTTTCGGATGATAGTGTCATTGACAGAGTTCTTCAATCACTGCCACCAAGCTATAAAGGCTTCGTGATGAACTATAATATGCAAGGGATGGAAAAGATAATTCCCAAGCTCTTCGCAATGCTTAAGGCTGTGGAGGTAGAAATCAAGAAGGAGCATCAAGTGTTGATGGTTAACAAGACCACTAGTTTCAAGAAAAAGGGCAAAGGTAAGAAGGGGAACATCAAGAAGAATAGCAAGCAAGTTGCTGCTCCCGGGAAGAAGCCCAAGTCTGGACATAAGCCTGAAATTGAGTGCTTCTACTGCAAAGGGACTGGTCACTGGAAGCGGAACTACCCCATGTATTTGGCGGATAAGAAAGATGGCAAAGTGAAAGGTATATTTGATATACATGTTATTGATGTGTACCTTACTAATGCTCGTAGTAGTGCCTGGGTATTTGATACTGGTTCTGTTGCTCATATTTGCAACTCGAAACAGGGGCTACAGATTAAACGAAGATTGGCTAAGGACGAGGTGACGATGCGCGTCGGAAATGGTTCCAAGGTCGATGTGATCGCCGTCGGCACGCTACCTCTACATCTACCTTCGGGATTAGTTTTAGACCTGAATAATTGTTATTTGGTGCCAGCGTTGAGCATGAACAATATATCTGGATCTTGTTTGACGCGAGACGGTTATTCATTTAAATCAGAGAATAATGGTTGTTCTATTTATATGAGTAATATCTTTTATGGTCATGCACCCTTGATGAGTGGTCTATTTTTGTTGAATCTCGATTGTGGTGATACACATATTCATAATATTGATGCCAAAAGATGCAAAGTTAATAATGATAGTGCAACATATTTATCGCACTGCCGTTTAGGCCATATTGGTGTCAAGCGCATGAAGAAAGTCCATGCTGATGGGCTTTTGGAATCACTTGATTATGAATCACTTGATGCTTGCGAACCATGCCTCATAGGCAAGATGACTAAGACTCCATTCTCCGGAACAATGGAGCAAGCCACTGACTTATTGGAAATAATGCATACTGATGTATGCGGTCCAATGAGTGTTGAGGCTCGCGGCGGGTATCGTTATTTTCTGACCTTCATAGATGATTTAAGCAAATATGGGTATATCTACTTAATGAAACACAAGTCTGAAACATTTGACAAGTTCAAAGAATTTCTGAGTGAAGTGGAAAATCATTGTAACAAGAAAATAAAGTTTCTACGATCTGATCATGGAGGCAAATATTTGAGTTACGAGTTTGGTCTTCATTTGAAACAATGTGGAATAGTTTCACAACTCACGCCTCCTGGAACACCACAACGTAATGGTGTGTCCGAACATCGTAACCGTACTTTATTATATATGGTGCAATCTATGTTGTCGCTTACCGATTTACCACCATCGTTTTGGGGTTATGCTTTAGAGACGGCTGCATTCACGTTAAATAGGGCACCATCTAAGTCCGTTGAGATGACACCACATGAACTATGGTTTAGCAAGAAACCTATGATGTCGTTTCTTAAAGTTTGGGGTTGCGATGCTTATGTGAAAAAGCTTCAACCTGATAAGCTCAAAACCCAAATCGGAGAAGTGCATCTTCATAGGATACCCAAAGGAAACTGTTGGGTACACCTTCTATCACAGATCCAAAGGCAAGATTTTTTTGCTAAGAATGGATCCTTTCTAGAGAAGGAGTTTCTCTCGAAAGAAGTGAGTGGGAGGAAAGTAGATCTTGATGAGGTAGTTGTACCTTCTCTCGAAATGGAAAGTAGTTCATCACAAAAATCAGTTCCAGTGATGCCTAAACCAATTAGTGAGGAACTTAATGATGATGATCATGAAACTTCAGATCAAGTTACTACCGAACCTCGTAGGTCAACCAGAGTACGTTCCGCACTA
This sequence comes from Triticum aestivum, assembly GCF_018294505.1. Lineage (NCBI taxonomy): Eukaryota > Viridiplantae > Streptophyta > Magnoliopsida > Poales > Poaceae > Triticum > Triticum aestivum. The sequence continues at coordinate 109,506,122 of NC_057802.1, forward strand.
GAGTGGTACGGTAATCCTGTTCTGGAAGTCATGTTACTAGACCATGACGAACCTACGAACTATGAGGAAGCGATGATGAGCCCAGATTCCGCAAAATGGCTTGAGGCCATGAAATCTGAGATGGGACCAATGTATGAGAACAAAGTATGGACTTTGGTTGACTTGCCCAATGATCGGCAAGCCATAGAAAATAAATGGATCTTTAAGAAGAAGACTGACGCTGACAGAAATGTTACTGTCTACATAGCTCGACTTGTTGCGAAAGGTTTTCGACAAGTTCAAGGAGTTGACTACGATGAGACCTTCTCACCCGTGGCAATGCTTAAGTCTGTCCGAATCATGCCGCATTTTATGATTATGAAATTTGGCAAATGGATGTCAAAACTACATTCCTTAATGGATTTCTTAAAGAAGAGTTGTATATGATGTAACTAGAAGGTTTTGTCGATCCTAAAGGTGCTAACAAAGTGTGCAAGCTCCAGCGATCCATTTATTGACTGGTGCAAGCCCCTCAGAGTTGGAATATACGCTTTGATAGTGTGATCAAAGCATATGGTTGTATACAGACTTTTGGAGAAGCCTGTATTTACAAGAAAGTGAGTGGGAGCTCTGTAGCATTTCTAATATTCTATGTGGATGACATATTGTTGATTAGAAATGATATAGAATTTTTGGATAGCATAAAGGGATACTTGAATAAGAATTTTTCAATGAAAGACCTCAGTGAAGCTGCTTATATATTGGGCATCAAGATCTATAGAGATAGATCAAGACGCTTAATTGTACTTTCACAAAGCACATACCTTGATAAAGTTTTGAAGAAGTTCAAAATGGATCAGTTAAAGAATGGGTTCTTGCCTGTGTTACAAGGTGTGAAGTTGAGTCAGACTCATTGCCCGACCACTGTAGAAGATAGAGAGAAAATGAAAATCATTCCCTATGCCTCGGCCATAGGTTCTATCATGTATGCAATGTTGTGTACCAGACCTGATGTGTGCCTTGCTATAAGTTTAGCAGGGAGGTACCAAAGTAATCCAGGAGTGGATCACTGGACAGCGGTCAAGAACATCCTGAAATACCTGAAAAGGACTAAGGATATGTTTCTTGTTTATGGAGGTGACAAAGAGCTTGTCGTAAATGGTTAAGTCGATGCTAGCTTTGACACTGATCCGGATGACTCTAAGTCGCAAACCGGATACGTATTTATATTGAATGGTGGAGCTGTCAGTTGGTGCAGTTCCAAGCAGAGCATCGTGGCGGGTTCTACGTCTGAAGCGGAGTACATAGCTGCTTTGGAAGCAGCAAATGAAGGAGTCTGAATGAAGGAGTTCATATCCGATCTAGGTGTAATACCTAGTGCATTTGGTCCAATGAAAATATTTTGTGACAATACTGGAGCAATTGCCTTAGCAAAGGAATCCAGATTTCACAAGAGAACCAAAAACATCAAGAGACGCTTCAACTCCATCCGCGATCAAGTCAAGGAGGGAGACATAGAGATTTGCAAAATACATACGGATCTGAATGTTGCAGACCCGTTGACTAAGCCTCTTCCACGAGCAAAACATGATCAGCACCAAGACTCCATGGGTGTTAGAATCATTACAATGTAATCTAGATTATTGACTCTAGTGCAAGTGGGAGACTGAAGGAAATATGCCCTAGAGGCAATAATAAAGTTGTTATTTATATTTCATTATATCAAGATAAATCTTTATTATTCATGCTAGGACTGTATTAACCGGAAACTTGATACATGTGCGAATACATAGACAAAACAAAGTGTCCCTAGTATGCCTCTACTTGACTAGCTCATTAATCAAAGATGGTTAAGTTTCCTGACCATAGACATGTGTTGCCATTTGATGAACGGGATCACATCATTAGGAGAATGATGTGATGGACAAGACCCATCCGTTAGCTTAGCATAATGATCATTAAGTTTTATTGCTATTGCGTTCTTCATGACTTATACATATTCCTTTGAGGCTATGAGATTATGCAGCTCCCGAATACCAGAGGAACACCTTGTGTGCTATCAAACGTCACAACGTAACTGGGTAATTATAAAGATGCTCTACAAGTGTCTCCGAAGGTGTTTGTTGGGTTGGCATAGATCGAGATTAGGATTTGTCACTCCGAGTATCGGATAGGTATCTCTGGGCCCTCTCGGTAATGCACATCACGATAAGCCTTGCAAGCAATGTGACTAATAAGTTAGTTGCGGGATGATGCATTACGGAATGAGTAAAGAGACTTGCGGTAATGAGATTGAACTAGGTATAAGGATACCAACGATCGAATCTCGGGCAAGTAACATACCGATGACAATGGGAATAACGTATGTTGTGATTACGGTTTGACCGATAAAGATCTTCGTACAATATGTAGGAACCAATATGAGCATCTAGGTTCTCCTGTTGGTTATTGATCGGAGATGTGTCTCGGTCATGTCTACATAGTTCTCGAACTCGTAGGGTCCGCACACTTAACGTTCGACAACGATTTGTATTATGAGTTATGTGTTTCTTGACCGAAGATTGTTCGGAGTCCCGTATGGGATCACGGACATGACGAGGAGTCTCGAAATGGTCGAGAGGTAAATATTGATATATTGGAAGATGATATTCGGACACCGGAATGGTTCCAGATTGTTTCGGGTATTTTTCAGAGTACCAGGAGGTTACCGGAACCCCCCAGGGAAAGTAATGGGCCTCATAGGCCGTAGGGGAGACAGGAGGCAGCCCACAAGGGGTGGCTGCCCCCCCCCATGGGAGTCCGAATTGGACAAAGGGAGGGGGCGGCGCCCCCCTTTCCTTCTCCTCCTCCCTCTCCCTTCCCTCTGCCCCCTCCATGAGAAGGAAAGGGGAAACCAACTAGGACTAGGAGTCCTAGTCGGTTTCCCCCCCATGGCGTACCCCCTAGGGCCGGCGGCCTCCTCCCCTCGTCCTTTATATACGGGTGCAGGGGCACCCCATTGCACATCAATTGTTCTCTTAGCCGTGTGCGGTGCCTCCCCCCACAGTTTACTCCTCCAGTCATAGCGTCGTAGTGCTTAGGCAAAGCCTTGCGCGGATCAAATCACCATCACCGTCACCACGCCGTCGTGCTGATGAAACTCTCCCTCGACCCTCTGCCGGATCAAGAGTTCGAGGGACGTCATCGAGCTGAACGTGTGCTGAACTCGGAGGTGTCGTACGTTCGGTACTTGATCGGTTGGATCGCGAAGACGTTCGACTACATCAACCGCGTTAAACTAACGCATCCGCTTTTGGTCTACGAGGGTACGTGGACACACTCTCCCCCTCTCGTTGCTATGCATCTCCTAGATAGATCTTGCGTGATCATAGGAATTTTTTTGAAATTGCATGCTACATTCCCCAACACTATTTAATATGGGGATGTTCTTATTAGCAGACGGCGTACACGCTAGGCTCGACACACCTTGATCCCGGTTCTTTTGGGAAGGAACCGGCATCAAACATATATGCCATCTTGTTAAATGGGCTGATGTGTGTAGGCCAAAGAAATTCGGTGGATTGGGTATCACTAACTCAAAACTAATGAACGTGGCATTACTCACCAAATGGTGGTGGCGTCTGGCCCAAAATGAGTCGGGACTCTGGACGCAGCTTCTAAAAGCGAAATACTTCCCTAACGGGAATCCCTTCACGGCCTCCCCGACTGGATCCACATTTAGGAATGGGATCCAAGCGGTCCGTCTAGCTTTTTCGGTTGGGGCCATGTTCCGGATCAACAACGGCCAATCCACTCGGTTCTGGCTAGATTGTTGGCTGGGACCCGCCCCCCTTTGGCAGAGCCATACCAATCTCTATCAGGTTGCCACGAATGTCAATATCATGGTTGGGAGTCTCTGATTTCCTCTCCTCCTGCAATTCATTTCTTGCGGGCCCTCACCACTACCGAACGAGAGTCATGGGATGACTTGGTTAAAAAAATTGGCGACTATCGACTTGGCTTGGGTGCCGACTCGGTAGAGTGGAGCCTGACCGCCTCCAAAAACTTCTTGGTAAAATCTCTCTATAGCAAACTTACCGAGGGGAATGCGCTGGACATAGCAAGGGGCTTATGGAAGGCAGCCTTTCCACTGAAGATAAAAATCTTCATGTGGCAAATGTTTAGAAATAGGCTGCCAACCTCGGACAACGTAGCTAAACGCAACGGACCGGCTGATGGATCTTGCACGGTTTGCGGTCTTGCAGAAGATGCAAACCATGTGTTTTTTAGATGCCACCTAGCCAAGTTCGCGTGGAGTGCGGTTAGGGATGCGTTCCACACGGATATCACTAATCGAGGATTATTTTTTTCAAAGATCACTTCCACTTGAGCGCCACTTGTCGCAACATCTGGATTTTCTCTTTTCGTAGGTCTGTTTATTCAAAATATTTTAGCTTTTAAATCGTGCGCCCAAATCTAGAACCGTTTTCATTGTTGGATTCTTTGCGCTGATATCTTCAAAACTAGATACCATGTTGATAGGTTTTGATGAACTTTTTTCATGGAAAAACAGATGAAAAAACCAAATGAGAGCATGTTTTTTTTACTTTTTTGAAAGAGGCACGACCGTGCCTCTCGCAGAAGCAAATATGTGCCTCTCCCGGAAGGAAAGAGAAAAAAGAAAATGCGTTTTTTTCGTTTCCGATAGGCACGGCCGTGCCTCTCGCGTAAGGAAAAAAAGAAAATGTGTTATTTTCTGTTTCCAAGAGGCACGTCCGTGTCTGTCGCGGAAGCAAACCCATACCTCTAGTGAAAAGAAAAGAGAACATATAATTTTCCATTTCTGAGAGGCACAGCCGTGCCTCTCGAGGAAGCAAATCCGTACTTCTCATGGAAGGAAAAAAACATATTTTCCATGCAAAACATTTTTTTATCCAAAAGTTAAGAAAGACCGGTGAAAAACCAAAAAGCAAACAAAACCATCCAAAAAACTGAAAACGCATGCGGAAAAGGCAAAAATCAAAGGAAGAGCCCAGATGACCTTTGAAGAGGCTCCCGAACGAGTGCTCCTTAATTAGTTGCTCTCACATCGTACGTTATCAGGGATTGTGATCCGTCTGCTCGTAAAATTTGCAGCGCTCGAGCCCGGGCACATGCCCCGTGGCGACTATGTCTCGCTTTGCACAAGCTGGTAGGAGGTCTCGCAGCAAGCACCTCAGTTTCTGGCCGGCCCAATAGCGAATCAATAAGTAGTGGAGATAGAAAAAGAGCGCTCCTTAATTTGTTACTCTCAGATTGTATGTTATCAACAATTGTAAATCTGTCCGCTCGTAAAATTTGCAGCCCTCGAGCTTCAAAATCACTAATTGAGGAGTACTAATTGCAAAGATCACTCCCACCTTCTCCAGGTTGCGACAAGTGACGCATTGGAAGTTTTCCCTTTTTTTCGTAGATCCGTTTATTCAAAACGTTTTGTCTCTTAAACCGTGCGTCCAAATCTCGAATCATTTTCACCGTTGGATTCTTCGCGTCGAGATCATCAAAACTAGATCCCATGTTGATAGGTTTTGACGAACTTTTTCTCACGAAAAAAACCGGACAAAACAATGGAACCGGGAGCACGGATTTTTCCATTTCCATAAGAGGCACGGCCGTGCCTCTCGCGGAAGCAAAACCGTGTCTCTCGCGGAAGGAAAAAAAACAGAAAACACGTTTTTTTTTTGTTTCCGAGAGGCACGGCCATGACTCTCGTGAAAACACAATGGTGCCTCTCGCGAAAGCAAAACCATGCCTCCCGCGGAAGGAAAAAAACAGAAAATGCATTTTTCTCCCATTTCTGAGAGGCACGGCCGTGACTCTGGCAAAAGCAAAACCGTGCCTCTCATGGAAGCAAAACCATTACTCTCGCGAAAGAAAAAAAACGAGTTTTTCGTGCAAAAAAAAATTATTCTCGGTTTTTTTAATCCAAAAGCTAAGGAAGACTGGTGAAAAACCAAAACATCAAAATACCCCGGAAAAAACCGTGGCGGGCGGCTGAGAGCGTGCCAAATAACGCTGATCGTTGTGAGGGTCCTGAAGGAGCGCTCGTCAACTAGTTGCTCCCCTCAAGCTCGTGCACGTGCCCCGCGGTGACTATATCTAGCTTTGCGCGAGCCTTTAGGAGGTCTCGCGGCAAGCATCTCAGTTTTGGACCGGCCCAATAGTGGCTTCAAAAAGTAGTGGACATAAAAATTGGAGCCACATGGATTCGATCCTAGATCTCCCGAAATCACTAATTGAGTAGTACTCCTTGCAAAGATCACTCTCACCTTTCCATGTTGTGCATCGAGCTGGGAGTTTTCTGCATGTGCGTCACTCGTCGCAACCGGGGAGTTTTCTCTTTTTCCGTAGATCCGTTTATTCAAAACATTTTATCTCTTAAACTGTGCGTCCAAATCTCAAACCGTTTTCACCATTGGATTTCTCGCGTCGAGATCTTCAAAACTAGATCCCATGTTGATAGGTTTTGACGAACTTTTTTTTCATGAAAAAAACCGGTCAAAGAAAACCAGACGAAAAAACCGAAATGGGAGCATGGTTTTTTTCCTTTCCGAAAGAGGCACGGCCGTGTCACAAAATCATAATCATGCCTCTCGCAAAAGGAAAAAAGCCATGTTTTTTTCGTTTTCGAGAGGCACGGTCGTGCCTCTCACGAAAACACAACTGTGCCTCTCGCGGAAGAAAAAAAAATAGAAAAATCACTTTTTTCCGTTTTCGAGAGGCACGGCTATGCCTCTCGGGAAAGCACAACCCTGCCTGTCGCGGAAGGTAAAAAAATCAGAAAACACATTTTTTCCCGTGCCTCTCGCGAAAGCAAAACCGTGCCTCTCGCGGAAGAAGAAAAAAACAGAAATCGCATTTTTTTCGTTTCCAAGAGGCATGGCTTTGCCTCTCGCAAAAGCAAAATTGTGCCTCTCCCGGAAGCAAAAAGCGCGTTTTTTTGCGTAAAAAAGATTTTGTTTGAGAAAAAAATTGGTCCAAAAGCTAAGGAAGACCGATGCAAAACCAAGAACTCGAAAACGTGTACGGAAAAATAAAAAACAAAATTAGGAGAAGGTGCCCAGATCGCAACACGTGGCGGCGGCTGACAGCGCGCCAAGTGGCGCTGATCGTTGTGAGGCTCATGAAGGAGCGCTCGTCAACTAGTTGCTCCCTGGATCTCCCAGATAAAAGCGAGCGCTACCAACAAATGAGTTAGGGCCATGTTCGTCTAATACATTAGGGCGTGTCCTACTTAAGGGAATAGATCCGGATTTTCATAAGGTTTTCCTTTTTTGGTTTTTTCACAGTTTTTCTTCGTTCTTTCTCCAGTTTTACAGTTTTTGTGTTCTTTCTTTTTCTTTGGTTTTTTTTTCACGGTTCTCATTGTTTTGTTTTGGTTTTCTTTGTTTCTTTCTCAGATTTCTATGCCTTTCTTCTTTTCCTTCCTTTTTCTTTATTTTCTTTGTTTTGCTTGGTTTTCCCCTTGGTTTTACATTGTTTTTCTATACACATTTTTATGATATATCAAACACATTTTATAATAGATGTTTAACATTTTTGAAACACAATTTTGAACTTTTTTTAAGTCATGGTCAAATTTTTTTCTATACACATTTTTAAACCCTTGATTAACATTTTTCGGATACAAGATCAAAAAATTTAAATGCTCAATTACATTTTTCAAATACAAGATTAACTTTTTTTAATACATGGTCAGCATTTTTTAAACACAGTTTCAAACTTTGTCATATGTTTGATTAACAATTTCTAATACATGATCAACATTTTTTCCACCAACATTTCACATTTTTTCAAATGCTTGATTAATATTTTCGAAATGCAATATTAATATTTTTTGGACACCTGATCAACATTTTTCTATACATATTTAATATTTTAAAATGCTTGATTAACATTTTTTATATATTTGTTCAACATTTTTATTTCAAATGCTTGATTAACATTTTTATATACATGATCAAAAAAATTATCCTTTTCTTAATAAGTGTTCAACATTTTTTGTATACATGTTCAACATTGTCGGAACGCTTGTTCAACATTTTTCAAATACTTATTCAATATTTTTTCAAATACTTGTTCAACATTGTTTAAATACTCGTTCAACATTTTGACGAACTTTTTCACAAAAAATCTGAACAAAAATTACAGAACCTGGAGCACGTTTTTTCCCTTTCTGAGAGGCACGACTGTGCCTCTCGCAGATGCGAAACCGTGCCTCCGTGAGAAGTAAATGCCTCTCATGGAATATGCATAAATAAGGCAAGTTGCAACTTGATCATACTTTGTCCTATGCTTTTTAAATATGCATGAACTCTCTAACTTTCATGGTATGCATGTTTTATTAAAAAGTTTCGTAAAGTATTATTGTTAGCTAGGCCTTCGGTTCAAATTTATATCTATGCTTGGCCACGCTTGCACAAATGGGTGGGTTGAAAATCAAACAAGTTTTAAACATTAAATTTGCTCTCTTTTGGAGCAACATTTTGTGAAAAACATTTGAACACAAAATTACAAGTTATTTTACTTACTCTCTAGGCGAATAGGTATGAGAAGAGCGTCTACAAGTGATTGTGTCCATCAGGGTCTTGCGGTGAATGCGCCCGATTGGGGTTTTGCACACAGGTTTTTGGTGAGGACCGTCGTCCAGGGGACTGAGATCTTCCAAGTACTGTTGGATGTAGCTTCCAATACAGTCACATGCTACTATGGCTCTGACTTAGCTCGGTACTAACAGGAAACCCTTACCTCAGGACAACCATCGGAGAGGGGCTTCCATTGCCTAAGTTGCGGGTGGCTTGGTCAGGTATAGGGGACTGTTACGGAAAGGCTTCGTCACAATCTCCTCCCAATCGTACTCCCAAGTGTGTGACGATAAACGGGGTTGGTAGTGTCATGTGGGTAACGTGTACAACCTCTGCAGAGAGTTTAACCTAACCGATTATTTGTGCCCCAGTTACGAGAAAATTTGAGCAACTGAAGACTTGGACTGAAGAAAAATCTCCCCTTTTCTTTTCTAAAAATATGTTTTAAGGGTATGGGTGTGGATTGAGCACATCGAATGTGTTTCACTTCAACTCTATGTACGTTTTTCCCAAATTCGGAGAATGGGCTTTGGTGTGTATATCCAACTTTCTCACTACTATCTTTTATGCTAGAAAATATTTTTGAATTCATAGAAAGTTTATAAAAAGATAGTATGGGAGAAAAATAGCTTTATACAAAACCAAACCTCCAACAATACTAAACCTGCATATATAGATTCTGTTATACCTCCTTTGCAAATTTTGAGTACATTCCATGTACTCATGTGCACATGTGATGTGCAAATCTCCACAGATTAAGAGACGATATGGTTATAGTCTACGCTCAATGACTCCAATGGCGTTGATGGAGCCCTAACATAGTAGCTACATATGTTTCCGTTGTATTAATGACCATCTTGAGCTATGCCTAAGCTATGTATTTAAATAATTCTAGATCTATCATTGTAGTAAGATGATGTATGTTTTACTGATATTCACACTTGTTACTGTGTGTACTAATTACCATTCAGGGATAGCATAGTAAGCACAAAGACTTAGATCCTACCAAATCCGGGTCGTTACACATGAAGATCTGCCCTAGGACTCAACCACCTGCGAGAAGGCAACGCAGCTCTGACTCTAACGAAAAACTCTGAAGGAGAACCAAACACGTCTAGCACCGTAGAAGATCACTGAAGGAACCACCCGTTGTGTTGCCTGTCATCGTATGCCACTGGGCCCCGCCACTTCAGTTTTGACTTCACAGCAGTAGCAAACCAGTCGAGGCAATCCCATAAAAACATCGAAGAAGATCCGAGTACCGCAATCATTGCTACGTCTCCGACAGCTCCATCACCATCTTTGCCACATAGGCCTTGACACCAACACCGACATCGTGAGCAACCTCGTTGGTCACACGACGAGGTCAAACGCTCTCAAGGCTGCCGAAATCTCAAGGCCACTGCCCTGACTTCCAATCACCATGCCCTGCGCGACCACCAACACCACCTTGGGGGCCGCCCTCCTGACATGGCACCGCCCGCGCTTGAGCTGCAACACCGCACGACACGGATGCCCGCAACCCAGGGTGCTCAGGGCAGCCGCAAGCAAACCACGAATGCCTCACCATATCCGAGGCCACCGCCACGACATGCCACCGCTCGCTCTTGATATGCAGCGCCGAACAAACTGGATGCCTGCAGCTCACACTCCACGGGACAAGCACACACAACCACGAACACGACATCACATCCGGGGCCGCTTCCCCGATGTACCGTTCGACCGTCCGCGTTGGGGCGCATGGACCGAGCCGACAACCCTACCACAAGTGTCCCAACATTGGCACCCAAGCGAAGGCCGAGCCGCTGCCCCGTCCTATGGAGCCACGTGAAGCATCGCTTTCCAAGGCGGCCGCCTCAACGCACATCAGCCGTCCGGGGCCGCAGCCCCGACATCCACCAAACCGGACGCAGGAGAGAACCAGACGTACCAAGCACGGGAGCGCCTGGAACTCATTCGAATGAGACATAAAATGGTCTCATTCAGATAACATATGCATGACATCCCCTTTTCTTGTCCCAGCCTGTTTCCCTGGCAGGCCCGCACCATCATTATTCTTGGTAAAAAAACACAATAACGGGCCTCTTTGATTCTCACTTTTTGGGTTGTCAGTTTTGAGTTTTTTTTGTTGTTGTTTGTTTTGCTTGTCATTGTTGGGCCTTTTTGAAAAAAAGAGTGTTTTTTACTTTACAAAAAAAGCAAAAAAAAGATAAAAGAAGCCCTGGCCCCGATGTACAGGAACAAAAAAGCTGTGTTGCTTTTGGTTCCTCCCTGTTCTTCACCTGATCGCACATGCCCCTGCCCCCAGCCACGAAAATCCCAAACCCGCACCCCCAACCCACCCCTCTGATGTCTGCTAGAACTACGTCGGTATTTCCCCAAAGAGGAAGGGATGATGCAACAGCAACGGTAGGTATTTCCCTCAGTGATGAGACCAAGGTTATCGAACTAGTAGGAGAACCAAGCAACACTACGTAAACAACACCTGCACACAAATAACAACCACTCGCAACCCGACGTGTTAAAGGGGTTGTCAATCCCTTTCGGGTAACGACGCTAGAAATTGGCACAAGGACGTGAGAAAGCTATAATAAATTGATAGATCGAATGCCAAATAAAATAAAATGCAGGAAAGTATTTTTGTATTTTTGGTTTAATAGATCTGAAAATAAAAGCAAATAAAAATAGATCGCGAAGGCAAATGTAATAAAGAAGAGACCCGGGGGCCGTAGATTTCACTAGTGGCTTCTCTCGAGAAAAATAGCAAACGGTGGGTAAATGAATTACTGTTGGGCAATTGATAAAACTTCAAATAGTCATGACGATATCTAGGCAATGATCATTATATAGGCATCACGTCCAAGATTAGTAGACCGACTCCTGCCTGCATCTACTACTATTACTCCACACGTCGACCGCTATCCAGCATGCATCTAGTGTATTAAGTTCATGGAAAAACGGACTAATGCAATAAGAACGACGACATGATGTAGACAAGATCTATTTATGTAGAAATAGACCCCATCTTGTTATCCTTAATAGCAACGATACTGATACGTCCATTTTGCATCATGTTGTCCTACTGTTATTTATGATGTTTTATGCATAATAATGCTTTTTGGAGTAATTATAATGCCTTTTCTCTCATAATATGCAAGGTACACACAAAGAGGAGAACTTCGACAGCTGGAAATCCGGACCTGGAAAAGCTACGTCAGGCCACCTATTCTGCACAACTCCGAACAAGCTGAAACTTTACGAATATTTTTTATGGAATATTTGAAGAATACTGGAGCAAATAAGTACCAGAGGGGGCCCACCAGGTGGGCACAACCCACCTGGGCGCGCCAGGGAGCCCAGGCGCGCCCTAGTGGGTTGTGCTCACCAAGGGCCACCTCCGGTGCCCATCTTCTAATATATAAGTCATTTTGACCTAGAAAAAAAAATGAGGAGAAGACTTTCGGGACGGAGCGCCGTCGTCTCGAGGCGGAACCTGGGCAGGAGCACTTTTGCCCTCCGGCGGAGCGATTCCACCGGGGGAACTTCCCTCCCGGAGGGGGAAATCATCATCATCATCATGACCAACAACTCTCCCATCTTGGGGAGGGCAATCTCCATCAACATCTTCAACAACACCATCTCATCTCAAACCCTAGTTCATCTCTTGTGTTCAATCTTTGTACCGGAACTATAGATTGGTGCTTGTGGGTGACTAGTAGTGTTGATTACATCTTGTAGTTGATTACTATATGGTTTATTTGGTGGAAGATTATATGTTTAGATCCAATATGCTATTTAATACCCCTCTGATCTTGATCATGATTATCATTTGTGAGTAGTTACTTTTGTTCTTGAGGTCACAGGAGAAATCATGTTGCAAGTAATCATCTTAACTTGATATGTGTTCGATATGTTGATAGTATGTATGTTGTGATTCCCTTAGTGGTGTCATGTGAACGTCGACTACATGCCGCTTTACCATATTTGGGCCTAAGGGAAAGCATTGTGGAGTAGTTATTAGATTATGGGTTGCAAGAGTGATAGAAGCTTAACCCCTAGTTTATGCGCTATTCCGTAAGGGACCGAATGGATCCAAAAGTTTAATGCTATGGTTAGAGTCTATTCTTAATACTTTTCTCGTAGTTGTGGATGCTTGCGGGGGTGGGGGGGGTTAATCATAAGTAGGAGGTTTGTTCAAGTAAGAACAACACCTAAGCACCGGTCCACCCACATATCAAATTATCAAAGTAGCGAACACAAATCGAATCAACATGATGAAAGTGACTAGATGAAATTCCCGTGTACCCTCAAGAACACTTTGCTTATTATAAGAGACCGTTTTGGCCTGTACTTTTCCTCAAAAGGATTGGGCTATCTTTCTGCACATTTGTTGCTATTATCATTACTTGCTCGTTACGAATTATCTTGCTATCAAACTACTCTGTTACTTACAATTTCAGCACTTGCAGACATTACCTTGCCAAAAACCACTTGTCATTTCCTTCTTCTCCTCGTTGGGTTCGACACTCTTACTTATCGAAAAGAGCTACAATTGATCCCCTATACTTGTGGGTCATCAAGGCTATTTTCTAGTGCCATTGCCGGGGAGTGAAGCGCCTTTGGTAAGTGGAATTTGGTAAGGTAACATTTATATAGTGTGCTGAAATTTATTGTCACTTGTTACTATGGAAAACAATCCTTTGAGGGGCTTGCTCGGGATATCTTCACCTCGACTGGAACCACAATTAGCTACCCCTCAATCTACTGCACCTACTGAAAATATTGAATATGAAATTGCTTCGGGTATGATAGAACAACTGCTAGCTAATCCTTATGCAGGAGACGGAACTGAACATCCTGATATGCACTTGATATACGTGGAACAAATTTGTGGATTTTTTAAGCTTGCGGGTTCACCCGGAGATGAAGTTATGAAAAAGTTTTTCCCTTTATCTTTGAAGGGAAAATGATTGTCATGGTATAGACTATGCGATGATATTGGATCTTGGAATTGGAATCGATTGAAATTGGAGTTTCACCAAAACATTTATCCTATGCATCTAGTCCATCATGATCGGAATTACATATATAATTTTTGGCCTCGTGAAGGACAAAGTATCGCTCTAGCTTGGGGGAGGCTTAAATCAATGTTATATTCATGCCCCAATCATGAGCTCTCAAGAGAAATTATTATCCAGAATTTTTATGCTCGGCTTTCTCATAATGATCGATCCATGCTTGATACTTCTTGTGCTGGTTCTTTTATGAAGAAGACTATTGAATTCCGGTGGGATCTTTTGGAAAGAATTAAACGCAACTCTGAAGATTGGGAACTCGACGAAGGAAAAGAGTCAGGTATTAAGCTTAAGTATGATTGTGTTATATCTTTTATGAATACCGATACTTTTGAAAAGTTTAGCACTAAATATGGACTTGACTCTGAGATAGTAGCCTCCTTTTGTGAACCATTTGCTACTCATGTTGATCTCCCTAAAGAGAAGTGGTTTAAATATAACCCAGCTATTAAAGAATAAATTAAAGAACCAGTATCAGTCAAAGAGGAAACTATACTTTATAATGTTGATCCAGTTGTTCCTACTGCTTATATTGAGAAACCACCTTTCCCTATTAGGATAAAGGAACATGCTAAAGTTTCAACTGTGGTCAATAAAAGTTATATTAGAACACCTAAACCTGATGAACAAATTAAAGTAGAGCCTAGTGTTGCTACGGTTAAAGATCTCTTGGAAGAAGATATAGATGGGCATGTTATTTACTTCTGGAATGAAGCTACTAAAATTGTCAAACCCGATAAAACAGATAATCATAGACCCGTTGTTGGCATGCCCGTTGAGGGAGTCCTGGATTAGGGGGTCCTCTGACTGCCGGACTATATACTTTGGCCGGACTGTTGGACTATGAAGATACAAGATTGAAGACTTCGTCCCGTGTCCGGATGGGACTCTCCTTTGCGTGGAAGGCAAGCTTGGCAAATCGGATACGTAGATCTCCTCCCTTGTAACCGACTCTGTGTAACCCTAGCCCCCTCCGGTGTCTATATAAACCGGAGGGTTTAGTCCGTAGGACAACAACAATCAGAATCATAGGCTAGCTTCTAGGGTTTAGCCTCTACGATCTCGTGGTAGATCAACTCTTGTAATACTCATATCATCAAGATCAATCAAGCAGTAAGTAGGGTATTACCTCCATCGAGAGGGCCCGAACCTGGGTAAACATTGTGTCCCCCGCCTCCTGTTACCATCCGCCTTAGACGCACAGTTCGGGACCACCTACCCGAGATCCACCGGTTTTGACACCGACATTGGTGCTTTCATTGAGAGTTCCACTGTGTCATCATGATAAAGGCTTGATGGCTCCTTCGATCATCAGCAATGATGCGATCCAGGGCGAGGTTTTCCTCCCCGGACAGCTCTTCGTATTTGGCGGCTTCGTACTGCGGGCCAACTCGCTTGGCCATCTGGAGCAGATCGAGAGCTACGCCCCTGGCCATCAGGTCAGGTTCGGAAGCTTGAACTATACTGCCGACATCCGCGGAGACTTGATCTTCGACGGATTCGAACCCATGTCAGGTGCGCCGCACAGTCACGATGAGCATGACTTAGCTCTGTCGTCGGACGGTGTTCGGGAGATCACACCTGTAGCTACTCCGGCCCTCAATCCGGAGCAGATCACGCCGTCTGAGGACGGGTGGATGGACCCCACCACGAAGGCCACACACTCAGCGGCGATAGAGCCGAATACTGACTTCACCTCCTATAAGACATGTGTTGCCGAACACTTGGATTTGTCCCCGGCCACGGGCTCCGAACCGCCTGTGTCCGTGCCTATCGAATCTGATTGGGCACCGATCATGGAGTTTTCCTCCGTGGATATCTTTCAGCACTCGCCCCTGGGCGACGTGCTAAATTCGTTAAGGTCTCTCTCCTCGTCAGGAGACCCTTGGCCGAACTATGTCCGGCTTGAGTGGGAAGCGTACGACGAAGAAATTCGTTGCCCACCCACCACCCACTTGATAGCCACTGTCGACGACTTAACCGACATGCTCGATTTCGGCTCCGAAGACATCGACGGTATGGACGACGATGCAGGAAACGAACAGGAACCACCGCCCACAGGGCGCTGGACTGCCACCTCATCATACGATATATACATGGTGGACACCCCCAAACAAAGCGATGGCAATAAGGCAATGGAGGATAACCCCCCGAGAAGCGATCTAAGCACTAGCGTCATCGGCGCCGCTCTAAGCCCCGCCATAGCAAAAGCAGCGATACCGGCACAAGAGACAATAATGCCGCAGATAGTGCCGAAGACAAAGACAATCCCCTCCAGCCAGGCTTCGAGCGGGAGGATGGGCAAGCTAGCCCTAAGGAACAGGCAGCACACGGAGAATCAGAGGATGACAATTACATGCCCCTCTCCGAAGACGAGGTGAGCCTCGGCGACGAAGAAATTATCGTGCCCAAGGATCCCGTCGAACAGGAGCGCTTCAAGCGCCGACTTATAGCCACAGCAAAAAGCCTGAAGAAAAAGCAACAACAGCTTCAAGCTGACCAAGATCTGCTAGCAGATAGATGGACTAAGGTCCTGACGGCCGAGGAATACGAACTCGAGCGCCCAACCAAAAGATACCCAAAGCGCAGGATGCTACCCCAACTCGAGGAGGAAGCATTAAATCCTACGCTTCCAGCGTATGATGCGGCTGACCGGCCACCTCGTGGCCGAGACAAAGCGGCATATCAGGCTGAAGTCTAGCCCGCACCCCGTCGCAAGTTAAGCAAAAGTGCCAAGGCCCGGGGTAACACGCAGGACCTGCGAGACGTATTGAAAAACAAAGCAGGACACGCAAGATCGATCTACGGATCACGGGGGTGCGCCCCAAAGCGTGACGACGCTTGAGGGAGTCCTGGATTAGGGGGTCCTCGGACAGCCGGACTATATCCTTTGGCCAGACTGTTGGACTATGAAGATACAAGATTGAAGACTTCGTCTCGTGTCCGGATGGGACTCACCTTGGCTTGGAAGGCAAGCTTGGCAATACGGATATGTAGATCTCCTCCCTTGTAACCGACTCTGTGTAACCCTAGCCCCCTCCGGTGTCTATATAAACCGGAGGGTTTAGTCCATAGGACAACAACAATCATACCATAGGCTAGCTTCTAGGGTTTAGCCTCTATGATCTCGTGGTAGATCAACTCTTGTAATACTCATATCATCAAGATCAATCAAGCAGGAAGTAGGGTATTACCTCCATTGAGAGGGCCCGAACCTGGGTAAACATCGTGTCCCCCGCCTCCTGTTACCATCCGCCTTAGACGCACAGTTCGGGACCCCCTACCCGAGATCCGCCTGTTTTGACACCGACATTGGTGCTTTCATTGAGAGTTCCACTGTGCCATCATCATAAGGCTGGATGGCTCGTCTCGTTGTCAAGGACAACATCACCTCTAGGGGAGCCCTGGTTGTAGGCCAAACTCTCCGGCTAGGCGGTTTCGTCATGACCGCCCGTTCAGCCGCTGCGCCGACGATGACTTCTCGGGTCAGCGAAAACAGCCTCCACGTCGGCTGGGAATTCGCTGAGCAGTTGGATCCAATGGAGCTCTCTTCCTTGAATGAGCTCGTGGATCGCATCGCCGCCTTGGGGGTCGCTACGAACTATGATCAGATCGGGCTTAAACCCGACCAAAGGGAGATTAACTCCCCGCCAGTCACCCATCAGATAGCGGTGGTGGAGGAGCAATGCAGCAATTCTTCCTCTATCTTGAGGACAAACTATGTCCGGATTCCAGAGCTCTCCGAGCCGGATACCCGTCTACGGGAGGACACGGCCCAAGCCTTGAACCTAGAATCAGGCAGTGGGCCAGACCTATTGGGCAACATCCCAGAGCCCGAACTGCCAAGCTCGGAAACTCCTCCGGCCCTGGGTCTCAGATCGGGTCAGGGTTCGGACATAAATCCACCCACCCACCCAGATATAAATGATCTTTCCCACATTACACAAGAGCCCCAAGAGACAGTACACCACTATTGGGCCATATTCCTCCTTGTAATGAGCAAGGTTAAGTACTGTCGTGAGGAAGACGCAATTTCATTCTTTTGCAAAAATTGCACGGACAGGGGAATCCTCAATGCCATAAGTCGTCGTGACATAGCACACTTCGCTGACTTGGCGGCCATAGTACGGAAGTACTGTGCGATGGAAAGCGCCTGGAAAACCCAAACAAAATTTTGGGATCCTCCGGCTCTCACAAAACCCCCCGTCCAAACTAAAAGGGTGTACTCTCGTAAGTCACCCGATCCAATTACAAAGAAACAAAAGCCCACTACAGGGCGCAGAACCGTATTGGAGGGATGGCTTAACGGGCCATGCAAAATTCACAGTACAGCGGATACCATGCCAACACACAGCCTTAGAGCATGTTGGGTACTCCGACAGGTGGCCAAGAGCGGTGAGGATCTTCTCATCAACAATACCGCAGAGCACCATACCGCAGAAAACAACAATACAATATTGACAATCTTCGAGACCTTCGCCTCAAATAATAGGCGTAAGCGAGCACTCCGCAGCCTTGCCAAGTCTGCCACATGGCAGCAATAAATCCATGGAGTGATACGGCTATCACCTTCAATGCCAGTGACGAACCTAAATTCCGAACAGCCCGAGCACCAGCCGCCTTGGTCCTTAGTCCAATTGTGGACGGCTGCCGGCTTACTAAAGTGCTCATGGACGGCGGCAGTGGATTAAACCTCATCTATGAGGAGACTCTTCGAAAAATGGAAATAGACAAAAGCCGCATTGAGCAAAGCAGCACGACCTTCAGAGGAATCATCCCTAGTCGGGAGGCACAATGCGCTGGGAAAATCACACTAGATGTGGTATTCGGCACGCCGGAGAATTATAGGTTTGAAGAAATCACATTCCAAGTGGCCCCGTTCAATAGAGGATACCACGCCCTTCTAGGGCGGGAGGCATTCACGATCTTCCAAGCTATACCCCATTACGGGTACATGAAGCTCAAAATGCCCGGGCCCAATGGAATCATCACTCTAGCTAGTGATCCAGACATAGCACTCCACGCCGAAAATAAAACAGCCGCACTGGCCCTTGAGGCGTTATCCGAAGCCCTCGCGGCCGAAGAATTAACTGCGCTACGCTCCACAGTGGACAGGGACGACGTGATACTCGACAAAAGGTCCAAGTCCACCTCTTTTAAACCAGCGGATGAAATAGTCAAATTCCAAGTCCATCCAACGGACCCTACAAAAACAGCATCCATCGGGGTACAGTTAAACCCCACAGTAGACGCCGCGCTACGGGAGTTCTTGCACGCGAATTGGGACATCTTCGCCTGGCATCCTTCAGACATGCCAGGAATCCCACGCAGGCTGGCCGAGCATAGCCTTAACATTCTAAAGGGATTCAAGCTGGTCAAGCAAACTCTTCGGCGCTTCTCTGAGCCTAAGCGACAAGCCATGGGAGAGGAGCTAGTCAAGTTACTTTAAGCCGGATTCATTCGAGAAATAAAACATCTGGACTGGCTAGCAAACCTGGTGATGGTACCAAAGAAAGACAAATCCTAGCGCCTATGTGTCGACTTCAAGGACCTTAACTAGGCTTGCCCCAAGGATCCCTTCCCCCTCCCTCGCATCGATCAAATTATCGACACTACCGCAGGACACGACTCATTGTGTTTCCTCGACGCATACTCCGGATACCATCAAATTAAGATGGCAGAGTCCGATCAAGCCGCAACGGCATTTATCACTCCATACGGCCCCTTCTGTTTTAACACCATGCCTTTCGGGCTCAAAAACGCTGGTGCAACCTATCAACGCATGATTCAGAAATGCTTGGAGACACAGATCGGCAAAACAGTGGAGGCATACGTAGACGATGTGGTCATTAAAACCAGACACGTCGAATCCTTAATAGACGACTTGAGGCTCACGTTCGACAATCTCCGAACATACGACATTAAGCTCAATCTGGAAAAATGCGTCTTCGGCGTGCCCGCCGGAAAGCTCTTAGGCTTCATCGTCTCTAACAGAGGAATCGAAGCAAATCCGGCTAAAATCCGAGCCCTGTTACAGTTGGCCATCCCAACAGACCTCAAGCAAATCCAAAAACTAACTGGATGCGTGGCTGCCTTAAGCCGCTTCATCTCCCGATTAGGAGAAAGGGCACTGCCTCTTTATCGCCTTCTTCGACGCACCGAACACTTCGAGTGGAGGGATGCGGCCACGGCCGGATTGGAGGAAATAAAAGCCGTTTTGGCCACAAACCCAATCTTGGCCGCGCCAAATGTCGGTGAACGAATGCTATTATATATAGCGACAACACACCAAGTTGTAAGCGCAGTGCTCGTCGTCGAACGAGAGACGGATGGACATAAGTTCCCGCTTCAAAAGCCGGTATACTATGTATCCACTGTCCTCACTCCATGCAAATCACGGTACCCACATTATCAAAAGATAGCATACGCGGTCTTCATGGCATCCCGGAAACTACGACACTACTTTCAAGAGTGTTCAATTACGGTGGCCTCTGAAGTACCACTCAACGACATAATAAACAACCGCGAGGCCACGGGCCGGATTGCTAAATGGGATATTGAGCTCCTCCCGTTCGACATAATATACAAACCACGGCGAGCCATTAAGTCACAAGTACTGGCTGATTTCGTCGCCGAATGGACAGAAACCGAACTCCCTAAAGAGTACGGCGCGTACTCCAATTGGATCATGCACTTTGACGGCTCTAAAATGCTGGCTGGTCTGGGGGCTGGTGTCGTCCTGACATCCCCCACCGGAGATACAGTCCAATACGTACTCCAAATACTATACACAGACTCCAACAATGCAGCAGAATACGAGGCCCTGTTACATGGTCTCCGGATGGCAGTCTCCATGGGCATTCAATGCCTAGAGGTGCGTGGGGATTCGAACCTCGCAATATCTCAAATAAATGGAGACTTCGACACCAAGGATCCAAAAATGGCGGCTTATCGCAACGCCGTCCTCAAAATGTCAGCTCGGTTCGAGGGGCTTGAATTCCACCATGTGGTCCGGGAAAACAATCAGGCGGCAGATACCCTTGCCCGCATCGGCACTAAGCGCGACCCTGTCCCACCTAATATCTTCTTGGAAAGGCTGTTTAAGCCATCTGTGGTATGGGAAGGAGAGACCGGAAATAATAGTCCGGACCCGGACACAACGCCAGATCCCGAACACCCCGATGTAATCGGAGGCTCTACCACCGAAATAACACCTTCCGCCCACGTGATTATGGCCGTCATCACCCCGTGGACAGAACCCTTCTTGGCCTACCTAACTAGGCAGAAACTACCTGAGGACCCAAACGAGGCACGTTGCATTGTGCGGCGGTCTAAAGCCTACAAGGTCCAGGAGGGAGAGCTTTATAAGAAAAGCGCTACCGGAGTCCTTCAAAGGTGCATCTCCGAAGAGGAAGGACGGCAACTTTTGGCAGAAATTCATGCTGGACTTGGCAGCCACCACGACGCAGCCCGGGCCCTTGTAACCAAGGCCTTCCGTACAGGTTTTTACTGGTCGACGGCCCGAGCAGACGCACAGGATCTCGTTCAATGATGCGTCGGTTGCCAGCTTTTTGCAAATCAAAGCCATATGCCGCCTACCGCTCTCCAAACAATCCCCATCACTTGGCCCTTTGCGGTTTGGGGGCTTGATATGGTCGGACCCCTCAAAGGGGGAAGCCATAAGAAAAAATACTTATTGGTCATGGTGGATAAATTCACCAAATGGATAGAAGCCAAACCAGTTAAAACGGCCGAGTCCGGACCAGTGATAGACTTCATATCCGGGGTTGTACACCGTTACTGCGTCCCCCACAGCATCATCACTGATAACGGCTCAAACTTTACAGCTGACGAGGTAAAAATTTGGTGCAGCAACATGGGCATTAAGCTCGATTATGCTTCTGTCTATCACCCGCAAACTAACGGTCAAGTCGAGCGAGCAAATGGTCTTATCATGAGCGGCATTAAACCCAGATTAGTGCGATTCTGAAAGGAATCAGATACGCACTGGGTAGAGGAGCTCGACTCCGTACTATGGGGGCTGCGGACCACGCCGAATCGCACTACCGAATACACACCGTTTTTTATGGTGTACGGCGCAGAGGCGGTACTGCCCTGCGACATAATTCATGACTCACCTCGAGTGCGCATGTACGAAGAGAAAGAAGCCGAGCTTGATCGGCAGGACAGTTTGGACGCCCTGGAGGTGGAGCATGACGTGGCAAAAGCCCGTTCTGCATTTTATCAGCAACAGGCTCGAAGGTATCAAAGCAGAGAAGTCCGGGCCAAAACTTATAACATCGGCGAACTCGTTCTACGCCTACCGGAGAAGAAAAAGAACAAGCTCAAGCCCAAATGGGAAGGTCCCTTCGTTATTGACCAAGTTCTGACCGGTGGAGCGTATCGTCTGCGGGATGCATCGGACAATCGACTCGAGCCAAACCCATGGAATGCAGCCAGACTCCGAAGGTTCTACGCCTAGTGACGGACTCTATGTTCCTCTCCTTACCTCCGTCAATTTTTTATATATCCGTTATCTGTCTTTTCTTTCTTTCTTCCCTTTTTTTTTCAAGGCCTTAAAAGGCTAAAATGTGTCTTGACTACACAATCTTGATGCGCTAGCCGCGCTCATTATACCTGGGGGCTTCTTATACAGAAGCTTAATATAACCATTTTCCGGGCTCTATGCCCCACACATGTGTTATTCTTCCACATGTACCTTTTTTTGCCATTATATACATCGATATGACTTAAGTTTTGGCCAAGCTGGGTTGCCTGGCTCTTGTGTTTATGCCCTATGTTCCCGTTAATTCGGCTAGGGCATAAGGGGAGCACTTTTGCGATTGTTACTGCCGGGTCAGCTGGATGTGTACCTCAGACTGGGTGAAGCCAAAACCTAGCGTTCTTAAGGGAATATTCGGTCGGTGAACAAAAGATGACATTTATTTATTGTAATACATGCCCCAGATGTTTATATCCTGCGTCTCTTTTCACAGTTCGGACATGCACATTAATGCATGCGTACCCAGGGAAAGGAACCCTTAACGGAACTATCCTCCCTGGAAGATGTTTCTTACGATCCATGTAATATAACATAGCTAGTTGGGTACTTGTCTGTTCAAGCACTTATGACCCCTACGCCTGGTTTCCACGCGTACCCCGGTTTTTACATAACTGAGCAGGTATTCGGATACACTCCGGATTGTCGGGTCCAGAGGTCGAAGCGAAAAGGTCCGCCATGACAAATGATTTACAATCCGTCTAGGGACAATACATGTCACTTGAAGTACACAGTCACTTAGACTGACTAAATTCTTCTTCTATACCATCTAACAGGCTGTCTAGCCTACAATCCTGTTGGGAATACTTTGCGGCTAATTCTACTTGGTCATACACCAAACTGACGGGGATCTCTTTCCCATCAGACCCCACAGGTCCGACCTCGGCCATGTGGTTTGGGTCAGCCATGGTATATCGCGTCTTCACCATGGCCCAGGCTTCCCTTGCACCTTGTCGGTAGGCTGATATCTTCCATAATCAGAAGCGCCGCCGAGCTCCCTTGAGCTTCTCTACAAGCTCCCCCATGCCTCCTGGCAGGGAGGCGGATGGCCACAAGGCTTGGGCAATGCCCTGCATCACCTGCCAAACTTGTTCGTGCAGTTGTGAGAGCTCTGGCAGAAGATCACCCGCAGACCCGGGCATCTCCTCCGCGGGACGACCCGTCAGCATACCTGCAGACATAACTCTGTTAGCCAGTTTCTTCGCAGAACTCTTTAAAAGTTCGTTCAAGCACTTACTGAAAATGTCGCGTCGAAGCCTCTTATTCTCCTTTACGGAGTCAGCAAGCTGGGCTCGAACATCTTTCAGTTCAACGCCCAGCCGGGTATTGCCGTCTTGGAGATCGTTTTTCTCCCCCCTAACCCGTGTAAGCATGCGCTCGCCAGCCTTTAGCTATCGTTGAGCATGTTGCTCATCCCCTCGCACGACCTCCGAATTCACTCCGGAGTCATCTGCAGAATCTATTGTTAGATTTGCATGTATGCTGCATACTACCTGGTACATGTCTTTCTTTGCAATAGAAATAAGTGTTACCAGATGGGGCCTTCTCGGACTCCTTCACTGCGGCAACTGCAGCCTGAAGCTGGGCTTTGCACTCCTCCAGCTCTTAAGACAACCGGGTATTCTTCTCCGTAAGAACCTATGCAAACAATGATCCTTAAATCAGTTGTGCCAACTGTTTCAAGTCTCAGGGGCTACTGATATACATAATTATTAGATCTTCTTACCCGTATATCCTTTACATACTGGTCTGTGGCTCTGGCAAGACCATTTTGAGCAGCTCGGATGTACGCGTCTCCTGAGTTGAAGGCATCAAACGCCTCTTGGGAGAAACAAGCGTCGCGGAGTACGGCCCGGTGACGCCTGTGATTCATGGCACTCTCCACTTCGGAATTCGTAGCGGACAGCCTATCTGCATCCTCTGTAGGAGGAACATCCGGTGTTGGCCCCATGTTAGCGTCCGCCTCTAAGTCCGGCTCTGGAGCCCGGCTGGTGGAGGCGTGGCCAGCAACCTCTCCGGATATAGTCCGGCGCGCGTTTTTCCTACTAGGAAACATGGACGTTATTATATTTTAAAAGATGACAACCACGGAGCGGGGTTCTTTTTCATACCTCTGCGACGGCGTCTCAGTCGTGACCGCCTTCCTTTTAAGCCTACCCGGCTTCGGTGCCCCTTGTTGGTGAGTCACTGCGGGTTCAGCATGGCGTCCCGAGGGCCTTCCCTGTAAGACACCATATGTGTGCGGTAGGTGAAGTGCAGAAAAAGGGATCCTTCTTGGAAGTTGGGACTCCGGTTTTACTTACATGCGATGCAGGGAGTAGTCCAGGATAATCGGCTATGATGGCCACCATGGCATCGTCGCAGCTCAATTGATAGAACGTCGTGTCAATAAGCTCCACAAATGTGTCCGGATCCTCTTCGAGTCCGGGGTCGAGGGCCCGGTCAGGGTCCTCTGGTTGTGGAGGTGGGCTGTGGACCTCCCTCATGGCTTTTCGCAGTTCCTGCTATGAAATAGCAAGGTAAATATTTATGACAAAGAATGCGGGAAATTCTGGAGTAAAAAGTAGCAGCTCACCCAGTTTGGGGGGTTGTACATGGAGAATCCATCCCGTGGCTTGATACGGATGAACTCCTCTTCCTCTCCTTTATATAAATCGGACAGTATTTTCGCTAGAGCATCGACGGAGTCCGGACCTTTACGACCACAGTGGGTGGCATCGTCTTCTCCATTGAAGTGCCACATGGGTTGTCCCCGATATTGAAGTGGCTGCACCCCCGCATTATACATATTGACATAGCCTCGATTATTGTCAATCCTGATTTGGCCAGCGTTTGTATCCGGCCCATCAGGTAAAGGACCTCTCTGTTATCTTCCTCCTGGGGGCTCCGAGGGCGCCGTCTGCGGCGTTTCTTCAAAGGGGCGTTATTAAACTCAGGAAAGCCCATCCGAACAGGGTCCGGAAGGGGGACGTCCTCCATATAAAACCACTCCGAAGGCCAGTCTTCGGACGTCTTCTTCGGAGTACCGGACAGGTATCCGGTCCCGGCGATGCGCCATATCTCGGCTCCGCCCACTTGATATACCGACCCCTCCTGTGTACGGGGTACAAGGCAGAATAGCCTCTTCCATGGCTCGAAATGAGCTTCACAGCCCAAAAACAGCTTGCAAAGGGCGACATAGCCTACGATGTGTAATATGGAGGCAGGAGTAAATTATGCAGCTGGAGGCCGTAGAACTCCAGTAGCCCATGGAGGAACGGATGGATTGGAAATCCAAGTCCCCTTAACAAGTACGGGACAAGGCATACCCGCTCCCCCATAGACGGGTTGGGAAAGCTCTCCGCTTGTTCCCCACCATTGTAAGTGGCTAGTCCAGCTCGGACGGGGACCATATACGCAGGAGGAAGAAACCCCTGGGTCTGTAACTCTACTAACTGTCTGTGGGAAACGGAACACTTCTTCCAGTTGCCTGGCTTAGGGCTACGGGGGCGAGAAGAGGAGCTGCGACGACCGGCCATGATAGGATGGATTTTTTCAGGCGCGCTCCGATGGATACTCGCTGAGGGAGGATGGTGTGATCTGGATCTGAGGATCCCCGGTCCCTTAAATAGACGATTTACTCACATGGTTAGGGTGGCAAGTGCAAAAATGCCCCGACTTCTCGCATTCGCTCGACATGTGAAGGATAGCCATTATTAGGCGCGGAAGCCGAGGAGTGCAACATTCATGGGAAGCCGGACACTACTCGACAGGTACTCAGGACTTGGAGAAGAACCCGCCTTGCAATGCCGAAGACAATCTGCGCGCCGGACTCATCGTCATTGAAGCCTGGTTCGGGGGCTACTGAGGGAGTCCTGGATTAGGGGGTCCTCGGATAGCCGGACTATATCCTTTGGCCGGATTGTTGGACTATGAAGATACAAGATTGAAGACTTCGTCCCGTGTTCAGATGGGACTCACCTTGGCGTGGAAGGCAAGCTTGGCAATACGGATATGTAGATCTCCTCCCTTGTAACCGACTCTGTGTAACCCTAGCCCCCTCCGGTGTCTATATAAACCAGAGGGTTTAGTCCGTAGGACAACAACAATCATACCATAGGCTAGCTTCTAGGGTTTAGCCTCTACGATCTCGTGGTAGATCAACTCTTGTAATACTCATATCATCAAGATCAATCAAGCAAGAAGCAGGGTATTACCTCCATCGAGAGGGCCCGAACCTGGGTAAACATCGTGTCCCCCGCCTCCTGTTACCATCCGCCTTAGACGCACAGTTCGGGACCCCCTACCCGAGATCCGCCGGTTTTGACACCGACAACGCTCGTCACGCCGGATATACTAAAAGCAAATCCGGCCGGGCCGAACACAGCAAACAATACTCGTATGAACTGCGTCATGATATAGCCCGGCACAGAGGCGCCGCACACCCCCCATGCTTCACTGATGAAGTAATGGATCATGAATTCCCAGAATAATTTAAACCCGTGAACATTGAATCATATGATGGCACTACAGACCCCGCAGTATGGATAGAGGATTTCTTCCTCCACATTCACATGGCCAGCGGGGATGATCTACACGCCATCAAGTATCTCCCGCTAAAACTCAAAGGACCGGCTCGGCATTGGCTGAATAGCTTGCCAGCAAACTCCATCGGAAGTTGGGAGAACCTGGCAGACGCATTCCTGGACAACTTTTAGGGCATTTATGTGCGACCACCGGATGCTGACGATTTAAGTCACATAACACAACAACCCGGAGAGTCAGTCAGGAAACTCTGGACTCGGTTCCTAACTAAAAAGAACCAAGTTGTCGACTGTCCAGATGCCGAAGCCCTAGCGTCCTTTAAACATAACATCCGTGATGAGTGGCTCGCCAGACATCTCGGCCAAGAGAAGCCAAAATCCATGGCAGCCCTCACGACACTCATGACCCGCTTTTGCACGGGCGAAGATAGCTGGTTGGCCCGTGGCAACAACACAGCAAGCAACCCTGGCACATCAGAGGCCAGAGATAGCAACGGCAAACCCTGATGCAACAAACACAAGCGCCGCAAAAATGGTGAAAACGCCGAAGATACGGCAGTCAATGCCGGATTTAGTGGCTCTAAGTCCGTTCAGCGGAATGGGCCACTCAAAAATGACAATTTGGGTCCGTCCAGTCTGGACCGCATACTCGACCGCCCATGCCAAATCCATGGCACCCCAGGAACACTAGCCAATCATACCAACAGAGAATGCTGGGTCTTCAAACAAGCCGGCAGGTCAGGCGCCAATAACAAAGATAAGGGGTTCCAAAGCGATGATGGCGACGAGGAGCCCAGATCACCAAATACTGGAGGATAAAAGAAATTTCCCCCGCAAATCCAAACGGTGAACGTGGTAAAAAGCACTCCCAACCCGGACCGGATGCGCACCCTTAGGGATGTCGACTTAACGGAGCCAGTCGTCCCACAATATAAACTAGGGCCGATCACCTTCAACCGCATGGATCGTCCGGTTAACAGGGCAATCCAGCCGCACTAGTCCTCGACCCAATAATTGACGGGTTCCACCTCACACGAGTCCTTATGGACGGAGGCAGCAGTCTAAACCTGCTTTGCCAGGACACAGTGCGCAAGATGGGCATATCCCTTTTTATCTCATTACTTGTACTCATACGCATCGACGTACTATTCAAATACAACATATGGATTTATATGACGCTTATCTGCTATTATTTCTTATTGAAATTCTTTTGTCAAGTGGCACCCGTACATCGCGATATGCCTTAAATATGCCAGGGGCTTCGTTTTACCCATAATACGGCAGTAAAGTCCGAACACCTTCATGGAAGTTCGGCACCCCGAACTTATAGCATTATATGCATCAGCTCCGAATCATGTCTTGGGTCAAATGTTGGGTTTGCCCGGCTCCCATGTTTTGCTGCCTTACGTTCCGCTATATTGGCTAAGGCGGCACAGGGAGAACTACTGCGATTGTGTCCCGGTTCTTCCGGACGAGCACCTCAGTAGAGAAAGCCGAAAACTGACTGTCATGATACGGCGAGAGCTGGTCAGCTATTCGAGAGGTTGTAAAATCTTTAAGGATTTCTCCCGCATAATGCAATAACCAATGCAGAGTGCGATGGATCGGCTTTTCTTCCGATCAGGTGTTTATAGAGCCCCTCGTGCGGTCTTCCGAACACCAGGGGCTGCGCCTACCTTCCTTTCCTAAAGCTCCTATGGCTAAGTGAGAGTGATAAAGCCCTATAGTCCGATTTCCTGGTTCGTTGTACTGAACACCTCCTTCGAAGGACCCAAACCTGGGATAAAGAGTGATCAGGTTTATCCCGAACACCCCCGTACTTCCTACGTGGGGGCAAAAGCCGACGACTGGCCAACTCTCAGGATTAATATATAAAACGGCCGCGCAGGAGGATAAACTTTCATATAACGGGCAATAAATAATAGAAATGACCTTGTTCAAACATTACAAAGGACAACATGATTTGCATTCATGGAAATATAACGTCCTTGGTGCATAGCTCCGCTGCAAGGTAGGATCCTTTCAGGACACTTTCATAATATAATTCGGGCATGCGGTGCTCCTTCCCCTCTGGCGGTCCCTCGGTCATCAGCTTTTCAGCATCCATCTTCACCCAGTGCACCTTTGCACGGGCGAAGGCCATTCGCGCACCCTCTATACAGACCAACCGCTTGATGACATCAAGTCGAGGGCAGGCATTTACAAGCCGCTTCACGAGCCCGAAGTAGCTGCTTGGAATCGGCTCGGCAGGCCATAGCCGGATAATCAAATCCTTCATGGCTAGTTCCGCCGCCTTATGCAGTTCGATCAGCTGTTTCAGTTGATCGCCAAAAGGCACCGGATAATTCGGTGCTGCGACCAGAAGAGCTTATCCGTAGTGTTCCTTTCTTCGGCTCGGTAGAATTGGGCGGCATCCGATATGCTGCGGGGCAGCTCCGCAAATACCCCTGGAGAAATCTGAATTCAAAATTAGAAACAGATTTTCTCCTCAAATACTTTCTTTACATGAAAAAAAGCCTTACCCGCCGCGATCTTACTTGCCTCTTGGATCTCCTGCAGGGTGCTTTGGGCTTCCCCCCGGGCATCGCTTGCGGCCTGATGAGCCTTGGTGAGTTCGGATTATTTCTCCGTTAAACTCTGCTCCAAGGCCTCGCATTTCTTCACGGCCTCTTGAAGCTCCTGCTCAGCTTCAATAACCCTGGCCTCGTGCTTCTCACGAAGAGCCTGCCCTGCGGCAGCCTTTCTTTCGGTCTCGGCCACAACCTTCTTAAGAGCCTCGACTTCGGTCATCATCCCTAGCGCAAATCATGAAACATATTTTATCATACTGGAAATTCGTTCGCAATAAACGCGAACAAGACTTGCGCATACCTTGTTTATCTCCCAACTGCCTTTTCAACTGGCCAAGTTCTTCTTTGGCCCGCTCCAGACTTCGATTCAGTCCGGTGACCTCCGCAGTATGAGAGGCAGCAGCCGCTACAGACGCCTGCTTATAAAAGAAGAGAGAGATATGTCATCAAGTGAGTCTTCCTACGAACATAAATTTGATCCTCTGTCCGGTTCTTTCTTTCACCGAACAGTGTATCAGGGGCTTCTATCCATACCATGACACTCTTCGAAACCTCATAAAACATACCTCAAAGCCTCTCATAAGGCTGATATAGGCTTCATTCAGTCCACTCTCAGCAGACTGAATCTTCTCAATCACCGCACCCATAAGGGCACGATGTTCATCGACGATGGACGCGCTCTTCAGCGCCACCAACAAAGCATCCGGCACCTCTGGTTGGACAGAGATTGCCAGTGGAACAGGCACGCCTGCTTGATTCTGGAGCCGTGCTGGTCTCCAGAACTGCGTCCGGCTGAGGGCCGAATTCAAGATGGCCCCCGCCGTCGACTCCCATGGGAATCTTCTCCCCCCGTGTCTCCGGCCCCTGAAGTTTGACCTCCAGGCGCCGCCTTCACGATCTTTTCCTCCCCTCCTTGGCCGGGGCCCTTCTGGGATGAAGCCTCGGTGTTATTTACGTATTTGGGGGAAGGGGCCTTCGGGGGCGTCCCGCTCTCCATAGCATCCGAGCTCAGCAAATCCTCTGATGAGGATCGTTCGGTGCGGGACCTCGCCGGACTACAAAAAATATGGCTCAAGTTAAAGTACTATGCCATGATGAGTCTGGACGCATAAACGTGTTCGGATTTTATATACTCACGAGTTTACAAGGGGCTGGGCCCTGGGATCCCACGCCGTGCTGCTGTCGGCGGCAGTGGACTCTTCCGGAAAAGGAGCTTTTCCCCTTTTAGGCGACTCGGCCTCCAAGTGTACAGAGGCCGTCCTCTTCTTTCTTCCCCCCACTGGGGATTCGTCTTCCTCCTCCTCCTCATCCTCTTCGGAGGCAGAACGGGCATTGGAGCCTTCGGATATTGTGTCCGAAGTGCCGCGGCGACGAAGGCCGCCCCGGGTCTTTTTGGCCTCCTTCTCGGCCTTCCTCTTCGGCGCCTTGTAAGGTGTCGGGACCAGCATCTTTGTCAGAAGTGGGCCGGCCGGTTCTTCGGGCAGCGGGGCCGGACAGTGGATCCGCTCCGCCTTCTTCGTCCAGCCCTAGGAGAGTTGTGGAAAACACATTAAGCATTTCCCTTGGGTTATGCGGATAAAACATATGATGACTTAACGAGCTTGCAGGGCGGGACAGTTGGTGCCCGCGGTCCTCAGCTGAGTCCGGCCATGATTTGCCGGACTTGAGAAGCACCTTCCAGATGTCTTTGTGCGAGGAGCCAAAGAGCTCTCGTAGGGTCTGGTGCTTGGCCGGATCGAATTCCCATAGATTGCATGTCCGGTGTTGACAAGGCAGGATCCGGCGAACTAACATCACCTGGACTACATTGACAAGTTCGATGTTCTTGTCTTCCATATCTTTAACGCGCGTCTGGAGCACCGACAGTTCGTCGGACGAAGACCAGTTCAGGCCCTTCTTGGGCCAAGACGTAAGCCGCAAAGGGGCTCCGGATCGAAACTCAGGAGCAACGGCCCGTTCCGTGCCGCGCGGCTCAGTGATGTAGAACCACTGCTGTTGCCACTCTTTGATGGAATCATTAAAAGTACCTGTTGGCCATGTGACGTTGGGGATCTTGCTCACCATAGCGCCCCCACACTCAGCGTGCTCGCCACCCACTACCTTGGGCTTCACTTTAAAAATCTTCAGCCATAAGCCGAAGTGTGGCGAGATGCGGAGAAAAGCCTCGCACACGAAAATGAATGTCGAGATATTGAGGAAGGAATTGGGGGATAGATCGTGAAAATCGATCCCATAATAATACATGATGCCGCGAACGAACGGGTGGAGGGGAAACCCTAGCCCGCGGACAAAGTGAGGGAGGAATACAACCCTCTCGTGGGATTCCGGAGTAGGGACGATCTGTCCCACCGTCGGGAGAGATCGGCTAATTTTCTTGTCCAGATACCCGGCCTCCCGAAGCTTTTTGATATCCTTCTCCCGGACGGTAGAGGCCATCCACTTGCCTCCTGCTCCGGATCCGGACATTTTCGGAAGGCCTTTGTGGGCAGAGAAGACGAACGCTCGGGCGCTGGAGCTCGAGCAAAGGGGAATGGATCGGGAAGAAGAAAGCGTGGGTGCGAAAGGGAGTCCTTATCCCCTTATAAAGGCAGCAGGGATTCTGCGCCTCCCCACTTGCCCGGTAAGCTCGCTTGTTCCCCAAGCGTCGTGGTCGATGGCGCGGTTGGGTTACCCACACCCGTATTGATGAGAATCCCGTGATAAGGGGACACGGTCTCTGCTTCGACAAGACGTGCCCAGAAAACTGCCTCGCGATATGTGCAGTGGCTGGTTGAGAAAAACGGTTTGAGTAATAACCGGGCCATGGCGTGGTTTCACGCTATGAAATTTGTTAGCAGATTAGATTTGTGGGATATTGTGCTCTCTACGGTGGTATGTGGATTTTGTTTTGCAGAGCCGGGCACGATCCTTGTGTTCAAAATCTTCTATGGAGTATTCGGAGGAGGAACCCGCCTTGCAATGCCGAAGACAATCTGCGCGCTGAACTCATCGTCATTGAAGCCTGGTTCAGGGGCTACTGAGGGAGTCCTGGATTAGGGGGTCCTCGGACTGCCGGACTATATACTTTGGCCGGACTGTTGGACTATGAAGATACAAGATTGAAGACTTTGTCCCATGTCCGGATGGGACTCTCCTTTGCGTGGAAGGCAAGCTTGGCAAATCGAATATGTAGATCTCCTCCCTTGTAACTGACTCTGTGTAACCCTAGCCCCCTCACGTGTCTATATAAACCGGAGGGTCTAGTCCGTAGGACAAGAACAACCAGAATCATAGGCTAGCTTCTAGGGTTTAGCCTCTACGATCTCATGGTAGATCAACTCTTGTAATACTCATATCATCAAGATCAATCAAGCAGGAAGTAGGGTATTACCTCCATCGAGAGGGCCCGAACCTGGGTAAACATTGTGTCCCCCTCCTCCTGTTACCATCCGCCTTAGACGCACAGTTTGGGACCCCCTACCCGAGATCCGCCGGTTTTGACACCGACACCCGTTGTCTCAGTTAAAATAGGAGATCACTGTTATCATGGTTTATGCGACATAGGTGCTAGAGTAAGTGCTATTCCTTACACCTTATATCAAGAAATTATGAATGACATAGCACCCGCAGAGATAGAAGACATAGATGTTACTATTAAACTTGCTAATGGAGATACGATTTCACCAATTGGGATTGTTAGAGATGTTGAAGTCTTGTGTGGGAAAATAAAATACCTTACTGATTTTCTTGTTCTTGGTTCCCCACAAGATGACTTCTGTCCCATTATCTTTGGTAGACCTTTCTTGAACGCCGTTAATGCTAAAATAGATTGTAAGAAACAAACTGTCGGTGTCAATTTTGGTGATGAGTCTCATGAGTTTAATTTTTCCAAGTTTAGTAGAAAGCTTCATGAAAAAGAATTGCCTAGTAAGGATGAAATAATTGGTCTTGCTTCTATTGCCGTGCCTCCTATAGATCCTTTAGAACAATATTTGTTAAACCATGAAAATGATTTACATATGCATGAAAGAAATGAAATAGATAAGATTTTCTTTGAACAACGTCCTCTGCTCAAACACAATTTGCCTATTGAAACTCTAGGAGGTCCTCCTCCACCTAAAGGTGATCATGTGTTTGAATTAAAACAATTGCCAGACACTTTGAAATATGCTTATCTTGATGAAAAGATGATATATCCTGTTATTATTAGTGCTAACCTTTCAGGACATGAAGAAGAAAGATTATTGAAAGTTCTAAGGAAGCACCGAGCGGCTATTGGATATACTCTTGATGATTTAAAGGGCATTAGTCTCACTCTATGTCAGCACAAGATTAATATGGAACCTGATGCTAAACCCGTTGTTGATCACCAACGTCGGTTAAATCCGAAGATGAAAGAAGTGGTAAGAACGGAAATATTAAAACTTCTGGAAGCAGGTACAATTTATCCTATAGCTGATAGTAGGTGGGTAAGTCATGTTCATTGTGTTCCTAAAAAAGGAGGTATTACTTTTGTTCCTTATGATAAGAATGAACTTATTCCACAAAGAATTGTTATAGGCTAAAGAATGGTAATTGATTTTAGAAAATTAAACAAAGCAACTAGAAAAGATCATTACCCTCTGCCTTTTATTGATCAAATGCTAGAATGATTATCTAAGCACACACACTGTTGCTTCCTTGATGGATATTCTGGTTTTTCGCAAATACCTGTTTCTCAACCTGATCAAGAAAAAACCACTTTCACTTGTCCCTTTGGAACTTATGCTTATAGACGTATCCCTTTCGGTTTATGCAATGCACCTGCTACCTTTCAAAGATGTATGACTGCTATATTCTCTGACTTTTGTGAAAAGATTGTTGAGGTTTTCATGGATGACTTCTCTGTTTATGGGAAGTCTTTTGATGAATGTTTAGGCAATCTTGATCGAGTTTTGCAGAGATGCGAGCAAACAAATCTTGTCTTGAATTGGGAGAAGTGCCACTTTATGGTTAATGATGGTATTGTTCTGGGCCATAAAATTTTTGAAAGAGGTATTGAAGTGGACAAAGCTAAGGTTGATGCAATTGACAAAATGCCATGTCCTAAAGATATCAAAGGTATTCGTAGTTTCCTAGGTCATGCTGGTTTCTATAGGAGATTTATCAAAGACTTCTCTAAATTTCTAGGCCTCTTACGAATCTTTTGCAAAAGGATGTTCCTTTTGTTTTTGATGATAATTGTTTAGAAGCCTTCAAAACACTCAAGAAAGCCTTAATTTCTGCACCTATTGTTCAACCACCTGATTGGAACTTGCCTTCTGAAATTATATGTGATGCTAGTGATTATGTTGTTGGTGTTGTTCTAGGACAAAGAGTTGACAAGAAACTGAATGTTATTCATTATGCTGGTAAAACTCTAGACAGTGCACAACGGAATTATGCAACTATTGAAAAAGAATTTCTAGCAATGGTGTTTGCTTGTGATAGATTTAGATCATATATTATTGATTCAAAAGTAATTGTTCACACCGATCATGCTGCTATTAAATATCTTATGGAAAATAAAGATGTTCAACCTAGACTTATTCGATGGGTTCTCTTGCTACAAGAATTTGATTTACATATTACTGATAGGAAAGGAGCTGAGAACCCCGTAGTTGATAACTTGTCTAGGCTTGAAAATGTGCTTGATGACCCACTACCAATTGATGATAGTTTTCCTGTTGAACAGCTAGCTGCAATAAATGTTTCTCGTAACACTCGTTGGTATGCTGACTATGCTAATTACATTGTTGCTAAAAATTTACCACCTAGCTTTACTTACCAACAAAAGAAAAAATTCTTATATGGTTTAAGACATTACTTTTGGGATGACCCACATCTTTATAAAGAAGAAGTAGATGGTATTATTAGACGTTGTGTACCTGAGCATGAATAGGGGCAAATCCTACGGAAATGTCACTCCGAAGCTATAGAGGGCATCATGCTGGAGACAGAACTGCTCACAAGGTATTGCAGTCCGGATTTTATTGGCCTACTCTCTTCAAAGATGCCCGTAAGTTCGTCTTATCATGTGATGAATGTCAAAGAATAGGTAATATCGATAAGCGTCAATAAATGCCTATGAATTATTCACTTGTTGTTGAACCATTTGATGTTTGGGGATTTGATTACATGGGACCTTTTCCTTCCTCTAATGGGTATACACATATTTTGGTTGATGTTGATTATGTTACTAAATGGATAGAGGCTATTCGAACCAGTAGTGCTGATCACAAAACCTCTATTAAAAAGAGTCCTTTTGGAACACTCCAGAATCGGGAAAAATAGGAGGTACGTGATACGGTAAGTAAACGGACTCCAAAAAATTCGCAAATTTTTTTTTGTCAGTTTTGGAATATTTAGAAAATTAGGAAAATAAGAACCTACCGGGAAAGTGACCCTGGCTTGCCAGGCACGCCCAGGTGGGTTGTGCCCACCTGGGGCACCTTCCGGACTCCGTTTTTCTCACGTTTGCTTGTTTCCCAAGATAAAAGATCTTTTTATACCCCCCGAACCTATTGACCACCGTATCGCGGAGAAATCTTCTGTTTTCTTTTCTTGTTGTTTCCTTGATAGATCTGAAAATATGTCATCCCAAGACTCTCAGTGTGAGAGCTATGTTGCTGATTTCATCGCAAACCCCAAGTCTTATGGGGATGCAGAGCACTATAGCTGGACCTCTGAGGAGGATGAAGACGAAACAGTTCCTCCTCGTTTCAAAAACGAAAGCATGGAGGCATTATGCAAGAGGATAATAAAGCTCGAGATGGAGAACTATGAGTTGAGAGTAGATAACTTTATCGTTCGGGGTAAGTTGGAGGAAAAGAAGGGCAAACTCTTTACTTCTTCATCACCACCACCTCCTTCTTCATCACCAAAAGAAAACTGAGTTTCGGGTATGGGCACTCCCCTTGGCTTCCGCCAAGCTTGGGGGAGGTGCCTCGGTATCGTATAATAATGCTTTTTGGAGTAATTCTAATGCCTTTTCTCTCATAATATGCAAGGTACACACAAAGAGGGAGAATTCCGGCAGCTGGAAATCTGGACCTGGAAAAGCTACGTCAGGCCACCTATTCTACACAACTCCAAACAAGCTGAAACTTTACACAGATTTATTATGGAATATTCGAATAATACTGGATCAAATAAGTACCAGAGGGGGCCCACCAGGTGGGCACAACCCACCTGGGCGCGCCAGGGAGCCCAGGCGTGCTCTGGTGGGTTGTGCTCACCCAGGCCCACCTCCGGTGCCCATCTTCTGGTATATATGTCATTTTGACCTAGAAAAAATGAGGAAAAGACTTTCGGGATGGAGCGCCGCCGTCTCGAGGCGGAACGTGGGTAGGAGCACTTTCCGCTGGGGGAACTTCCCTCCCGGAGGGGGAAATCATCATCATCACCAACAACTCTCCCATCTTGGGGAGGGCAATCTCCATCTACATCTTCAACAGCACCATCTCATCTCAAACCCTGGTTCATCTCTTGTGTTCAACCTTTGTACCGGAACTATAGATTGGTGCTTGTGGGTGACTAGTAGTGTTGATCACATCTTGTAGTTGATTACTATATGGTTTATTTGGTGGAAGATTATATGTTCAGATCCAATATGCTATTTAATACCCCTCTGATCTTGAGCAGGATTATCATTTGTGAGTAGTTACTTCTGTTCTTGAGGTCACGGGAGAAATCATGTTGCAAGTAATCATGTGAACTTGATATGTGTTCGATATTTTGATAGTATGTATGTTGTGATTCCCTTAGTGGTGTCATGTGAACGTCGACTACATGAAACTTCACCATATTTGGGCCTAAAAGAATGCATTGTGGAGTAGTTATTAGATGATGGGCTGCGAGAGTGACAGAAGCTTAAACCCTAGTTTATGCGCTATTCTGTAAGGGACCGAAGGGATCCAAAAGTTTAATGCTGTGGTGAGAATTTGTTCTTAATACTTTTCGCGTAGTTGCGGATGCTTGCGAGGGGGTAATCATAAGTAGGAGGTTTGTTCAAGTAAGAACAGCACCTAAGCACCGGTCCACCCACATATCAAATTATCAAAGTAGCGAACACAAATCGAATCAACATGATGAAAGTGACTAGATGAAATTCCCGTGTACACTCAAGAACACTTTGCTTATTATAAGAGACCGTTTTGGCCTGTCCTTTTCCTCAAAAGGATTGGGCTATCTTGCTGCACTTTTTTTACTATTTTCGTTACTTGCTCGTTACAAATTATCTTGCTATCAAACTACTATGTTACTTACAATTTCAGCACTTGCAGACATTACCTTGCTGAAAACCACTTGTCATTTCCTTCTGCTCCTTCTTGGGTTCGACACTCTTACTTATCGAAAAGAGCTACAATTGATCCCATATACTTGTGGGTCATCAGATACATACGTGTCGGTTCCCCTTCTATCACTGGGATCAAGCACTATAAGATTGAACCCATCACAAAGCACCTCTTCTCATTGCAAGATAAATAGATCAAGTTAGCCAAACAAAACCCAAATATCGGAGAAGAAATACGAGGCTATAAGTAATCATGCATATAAGAGATCAAAGAAGACTCAAATAACTTTCATGGATAAAAAGATAGATCTGATCATAAACTCAAAGTTCATCGGATCCCAACAAACACACCGCAAAAGGAGTTACATCATATGGATCTCCAAGAGACCACTGTATTGAGAATCGAAAGAGAGAGAGGAAGCCATCTAGCTACTAACTACGAACCCATAGGTCTACAAAAGACTACTCACGCATCATCGGAGAGGCACCAATGGACATGATGAACCCCTCAGTGATGGTGTCTAGATTGGATCTGGTGG
This sequence comes from Triticum aestivum, assembly GCF_018294505.1. Classification (NCBI taxonomy): domain Eukaryota; kingdom Viridiplantae; phylum Streptophyta; class Magnoliopsida; order Poales; family Poaceae; genus Triticum; species Triticum aestivum. The sequence goes on from NC_057802.1 coordinate 109,544,264, forward strand.
TTCTGGAACTTGCGGCGGCTGGAATTGATTTTCATCGACTCCCCTATGGTTTCTGGAATATTGGGGTATATATAGAGTAAACGGCGGTTCGGGAGGCACCCGAGGTGGGCACAACCCACCAAGGCGCGCTTGGGCCTCCAGACGCGCCCTGGTGGGTTGTGCTCCCGTTGGAGCACCCCCCTAGGTGCTTCTCCGGCCGACTAGATGTCTTCTGGTCCAAAAAATCCACAAAAAGTTTTGTTGTGTTTGGACTCCATTTGGTATTGATTTCCTGTGATGTAGAAAACATGCAGAAAACAGCAACTGGCACTTAGCACTATGTCAATAGGTTAAGACCAAAAAATGATATAAAATGACTATAAAATGATTGTAAAACATCCAAGAATGATAATATAGCAGCATGGAACAATCAAAGATTATACATACGTTGGAGACATATCAGCATCCCCAAGCTTAATTCCTGCTCGTCCTCGAGTAGGTAAATCATAAAAACAAAATTTTTGTTGTGGAATGCTGCCTAACATATTCATCTCATATTCTTTTCTTTGTAGCATGGACATTTGGACTTTTATATGGTTCAAAGCAATAGTCTAGTTTTGACATGAGACTTAAATACTCAGGCATATCAACAAGCAACCATGTCTTTCAAAATATCAACGCTAAAATAAGCTATCCCTAGCCCATCATGCTCAGTCATTGATCCATTCATGAAACACATTCGCATGTTAGCTACACCCAATGCTCAAGTATGATCGTAGTGCCCCTTCATTGGTGCTTTATAAGAGAAGATGGAGACTCAAATTAAAAATAAAAATTGCATAAAGTAAAAGAAAGGCCCTTCGCAGAGGGAAGTAGGGATTTGTAGAGGTGCTAGAGCTCAAAGCGAAAAAACATAGAGATAAAAACATTTTGGGAGGCATGCTTTTCCTATCAACGAGAACGATCGAGAAGTTCCCAATACTTTCCATGCTAGATATATCATAGGCGGTTCCCAAACAGAAATTAAAGTTTATTCCTTTTTCAACCATATTTTCACTTTCCATGGCTAGCCGTATCCACCGGTGCCTTCCATACCAACACTTTCCAAGGAATTTATTATTTGACAACATAAAGTAAATTCATTTTTGATTTCGGGACTGGGCATCCCTAATACCTTTGCCTTACTCTCGTGCAATGACAAGTGAATAAACACTCATCGTGAGAATAACATATCTAGCATGGAAATATATTAGCCACCCCCAACTGCTTCATGAGCGGTACGAGCACACAAAAGAGAAGTTATTTTGAAAATTAGAGATGGCACATACAAATTTTCTTAGAACAATAGAAGAATACCGCATATAGGTAGGTATGGTGGACTCATGGGGCAAAACTGGTTTAAAGGATTTTGGATGCACAAGTAGTGATCATACTTAGTGCAAAATGAAGGCTAGCAAAAGATTGAGAAGCGACTAACCAAGAAACGATAATCTCATAAGCGAGCATTGAGCATAATTAACACCGAATAATGCACCACAAGTAGGATGTAATTCGATTGCATAACTATTTACTTTCGTGCTTGCATAGGGAATCACAAACCTTAACACCAATATTCTTACTAAAGCATAATTACTCATCAACATGACTCACATATCACATCATCATATCTCAAAACTATTACAAGATATCAAGTTTATTTTGTCCAATGATCTTCATGAAAGTTTTTATTATATCCTCCTTGGATATCTATCACTTTGGGACTAATTTTCGTGTGTTGCTTTTGATAAGCTCAAACAAATATAAGTGAAGATCATGAGCATAATATTTCTTTCTCTCAAATTAATTTAAGTGAAGCGAGAGAGAATTTCTTAAAGAAATTAATAACTATCAAATAAATCTAAGTGAAGCATGAGAGCATTTCTTCAAAAATACTAAAGCACACCGTGCTCAAAAAGATATAAGTGAAGTACTAGAGCAATTCCATAGCTCATAAAAATTTAAGTGAAGCATAGTGAGCAATTCTAACAAGTCATGGCATAATTTTGGCTCTCTCAAGTAAGTGTGTCCAGCAAGGATTAAAAACTTAAAATAAAAAGCAAAACAAGCAAAGACTCATATCATACAAGATGCTCCAAGCAAAACTCATAGTATGTGACGAATAAAAATATAGTTCTGAGTAAAATACCGATGGTCGTTAGAAGAAAGAGGGGATGCCACTCGGGCATCCCCAAACTTAGTTTCTTGCTTCTCTTTGTATAATAGCTTGGGATGCCATGGGCATCCCCAAGCTTAGGCTCTTCTTAATCCTTATTCCTTCATCCATCGTAACATCACCCAAAACTTGAAAACTTCAATCACACAAAACTCAACAAAACCTTCGTGAGATCCGTTAGTATAAGAAAACAAATCACTACTATAAGTATTGTAGCAAACCAATTCATATTTTATTCTTGCATTATATCTACTACGTTCCAACTTTTCTATGGCAAAAACTCATCAAAGAAAACCATAGAATCATCAAAACAAGCACACAACGCAAAGAAAACAGAATCTCTCAAAAATAGAACAGTCTTTAGCAATTTGGATATTTTGAATACTTCTGTAACTCCAAAAATTCTGAAACATTAGGGGAACGTAGACAATTTGTATATTAATCTTGTGTAAAAAAATCAGAATTTTTCGTCGCTTCTGTGATTTTTAACAATTGTTTTTCTGAATGCAAAAGTTTCTGTTTTTCAACAAGATCAAAGCAACTATCACCCAACATGATCGTAAAGGCTTTGCTTGGCACAAACACTAATTAAAACACAAAAAACACAATCATAATATTAGCATAATTGTGCAAACACTCAAGAACAGAGAGCAAAAAGCAAAAATAAATTTTATTCATTGGGTTGCCTCCCAACAAGCGCTATCGTTTTACGCCCCTAGCTAGGCATAAAGCAAGGATCTAAGTTTTGTCATCCATATTGGCAACTTTTGTAAGGGCTTTCTAAAACCCGGGAGGCTCTTTGCGCTTCCCTAAATTCTCAGAAAAATATACCATCTTTAGATCTAAAATATCCAATTGCTTATTACAAAGAGTAATCAAGGTATTCATGCGATTGATACTACCATTAAGATGTTTGAGGGGTTCGTTATGTTTTTGCAATTCAACCATATGTTCATGTAAATCACCAAGTTTGTCCAACATTTGAACTCCCTCTGGGGTGAAAGAAAACCCCTTCTTTGGAGGTGGAACCCCCAAAATTCCTTCTAGGATTTCATAGGCAGCATTAGCATCAAGCTCAATAAAATTCCCTTTAGCGGCAAAATCTAAGAGTTGTCTATGATGCAAATCCAATCCTATGTAAAAATTATGAAGCAAAATCTTAGCGTCCCCCTTGAAGTTGCAAAGACGACATGATTCCATTAGCCTATACCAAGCATCTTTCAAATTTTCTCCTTGTCGTTGCTTGAAGTATAAAACTTCAAAATCTGGTGATAAAGGAGGAGTAGACACGCTAGCCATTATGACTAGAAAGCAAGAACACGGATAGATCCGGCAAGAAAACGGCGAACGAAAAAAAGGGTGAATAAAACGGTAAATTTTTGTGAAGTGGGGGAGAGGAAAACGAGAGGCAAATGGCAAATAATGTAAATTGCGAGGAGATGAGATTTGTGATTAGGAACCTGGTAGATGTTGATGATGTCTCCTCAGCAACGGCGCCATAAATTCCTTTTGATGTCTGCTAGAACTACGTCGGTATTTCCCCAAAGAGGAAGCGATGATGCAGCACAACAACGGTAGGTATTTCCCTCAGTGATGAGAGCAAGGTTATCGAACCAGTAGGAGAACCAAGCAACACTACATAAACAGCACCTGCACACAAATAACAACCACTCGCAACCCGACGTGTTAAAGGGGTTGTCAATCCCTTTCGGGTAACGGCGCCAGAAATTGGCACAAGGACGTGAGAAAGTTGTAATAAATTGATAGATCGAACGCCAAATAAAATAAAGTGCAGCAAGTATTTTTTTTATTTTTGGTTTAATAGATCTGAAAATAATAGAAAATAAAAATAGATCGCAAAGGCAAATATAATAAAGAAGAGACCCGGGGGCCGTAGATTTCACTAGTGGCTTCTCTCGAGAAAAATAGCAAACGGTGGGTAAACGAATTACTGTTGGGCAATTGATAATACTTCAAATAATCATGACGATGTCCATGCAATGATCATTATATAGGCATCACATCCAAGATTAGTAGACCGACTCCCGCCTGCATCTACTACTATTACTCCACACATCGACCGCTATCCAGCATGCATCTAGTGTATTAAGTTCATGAAAAAACGGAGTAATGCAATAAGAACAATGACATGATGTAGACAAGATATATTCATGTAGAAATAGAACCCATCTTGTTATCCTTAATAGCAACGATACATACGTATCGGTTCCCCTTCTGTTACTGGGATCAAGCATCGTAAGATTGAACCCATCACAAAGCACCTCTTCCCATTGCAAGGGACCGAAGGGATCCAAAAGTTGAATGCTATGGTTAGAATTTATTCTTAATACTTTTCTCGTAGTTGCGGATGCTTGCGAGGGGGTTAATCATAAGTAGGAAGTTTTGGCATGATGAAAGTGACTAGATGAAATTCCCGTGTACACTCAAGAACACTTTGCTTATTATAAGAGACCGTTTTGGCATGTCATTTGCCTCAAAAGGATTGGGCTATCTTTCTGCACTTTTGTTACTATTATCGTTACTTGCTCGTTACAAATTATCTTTCTATCAAACTACTCTGTTACTTACAATTTCAGCACTTGCAGACATTACCTTGCTGAAAACCACTTGTCATTTCCTTCTGCTCCTCGTTGGGTTCGACACTCTTACTTATCGAAAAGAGCTACAATTGATCCCCTATACTTGTGGGTCATCAGATACATACGTGTCAGTTCCTCTTCTATCACTGGGATCAAGCACCGTAAGATCGAACCCATCACAAAGCACCTCTTCCCATTGCAAGATAAATAGATCAAGTTGGCCAAACAAAACCCAAATATCGGAGAAGAAATTCGAGGCTATAAGCAATCATGTATATAAGAGATCAAAGAAGACTCAAATAACTTTCATGGATAAAAAGATAGATCTGATCATAAACTCAAAGTTCATCGGATCCCAACAAACACACCGCAAAAAGAGTTACATCATATGGATCTCCAAGAGACCATTGTATTGAGAATCAAAAGAGAGAGAGGAAGCCATCTAGATACTAACTACGGACCCGTAGGTCTACAAAAGACTACTCACACATCATCGGAGAGGCACCAATGGACATGATGAACCCCTCAATGATGGTGTCTAGATTGGATCTGGTGGTTCTGGAACTTGCGGCGGCTGGAATTGATTTTCGTCGACTCCCCTAGGGTTTCTGGAATATTTGGGTATTTATAGAGTTAAGAGGTGGTTCGGGAGGCACCCGAGGTGGGCACAACCCACCAGGGTGCGCCTCCAAGCGCGCCCTGGTGGGTTGTGCTCCCCTCAGAGCACCCCCCAGGTGCTTCTCCGGCCCACTGGATGTCTTCTGGTCCAAAAAAGCCATGAAAAGTTTCGTTGCTTTGGACTCTGTTTGGTATTAATTTCCTGTGATGTAGAAAACATGCAGAAAACAGCAATTGTCACTTGGCACTATGTCAATAGGTTAGTACCAAAAAATGATATAAAATGATTGTAAAACATCCAGGAATGATAATATAATAGCATGGAGCAATCAAAAATTATAGATACGTTGGAGACGTATCACCCTCCTCCTCCTTCCTCCTCCAGCCCCAGCCGCCAGGGCACAAAGCTTTCCCCTCCAAAATGGCAATGTGAGCAGATGCAGGGGACTGATTTGCTCAAAGAACGCAAGGAGAAACGGAGAGGAGAAAGAGAAGAGAAGCTATACATGGATGCAGGAAGACATCAGAGGGGACAAAGCACTCACCAGGGTATGCACCCCTCTCCAGATCTAGTTTTCTTCTTTCTGTCCTTGAACTATCTTGCCCTTTGATTCTTCAGTGTTTCTGTTCTGAAAACACATGGGGAAAACGGAGAATAATAAGCATATAGAACAACCCTCATAGCTGCAATTTCACAAAAAGACATGGAGCTCTCTCTCTAGGTGATGCATCCTTCATATACCTGACAAAAAAAGTCTTGACCTTGATTGCAACTATTTTTTATGCTTATGGAGCTTCTCTATTTAGTTCTTAGGTTAGTTCCTGCAAAAAAAAGAATGAAATTTCAATGGACATCTGAATCTTGCTTGTACTATTCTGGTTATTTGCTTACAGAAAAAGAGAATATGATTAAATTTGACATATGATCTGTTGTACTATTCTGTGGGAAAAATAAAAAACAGGGGGGGCAAAATAGCCAGCAACAGCAGTGGCTGAATTCTGGTGCTTGGAACGAGGGGATGCATCATACACATCCCTGGATGCAAAATCAAATGCTCCCTCCTGCTACTATTAACACAACACATGGGAATGCCCTAAACATTCCAGTGAGTGCAACGATGTATGGTAGCTTCAATAATGTTGGCAATAAACATGTATTTCTGGTGTCTTGGAAAAAATCGTTTCCTTTTGATATTCTCAGTTGACATTTTTTTTAAACAACAAAGGAAAATGCAAAAAAGAAAGAGCAAAAACAATTAAAATGACATCCTATGAATGTTAAAAGTTCTTTGTGCAGGTGAACTTGCCTGTAAACCTGGGTGCACATACTTCAGTGGGTGAGTCCAACCAAGTGTCTGCGCCGCTCTAACCCCCTCTAGGATGTAAGTGTTTTCTGTTGGAAAAAAAACACTTTCAGTTTAGAGAGAAAGGGAAGAAAAAAGAGATATTTTACTATGAATGTTTTAAAATAAATTGGAAAAAATAACAATGCAGGTAAACAATGTCGCTTATGAAGCCCCTACGTCATATATGCAACTGCTACTTGCTGCCGAAGAAGAGGTTCTCTACTAACATACTCATGTTGGCTTGGTTTATAGGGAAAAACTGTATTGTCTTACAAATAAACCCAAAAGAAAACACATCAAATAAAGAACTAACTAGTGTTGTTTTACTTTTCAGGGTGCTAGATATGCATCCTCACAATCACAAGAAGATCGCTTTGTTCATACTGAGGTATGTTTTTTCTGCTTAAACTCGTGTCTGTGTCACATGAACAAAGAATGTTTGCCTGCTGTCTAAAATTATTAAAAACTCTCTCTACAGAATGATATGTACATGATAACTGGGCGATACAGTAGATCATCAGAAGATCCGTTGCAAGCACACACTAGGGGTGGAGCTCAGCGTACATCTGAAGTCGATAACCAGCATGATACAAAGCTTGAACCTTTTGTTGACAACCGTTTTTCAGAAAGCTTGAATGATTTGAACTGGGACAATGATATGCAGATCGATGCATGAGGAAACAAAAACTGCTCTATGGTGTCAACTGAGATTGCTTCTGACAATGATTCTGATTCTGAGGATGGTGTTTCTCCAGCGTTGTTGCAAAAAGCCTCTGATATTATTATTACAACTGCTGGACAACAAGAGAACAGTGGTGCAGCTGACGAAGTTGAACAATTGACACAGGAAGATATACTGATATTCCTTGAAAATGACAGTATAGTTGCTGCCCAGAGTTCTAGCCAAGAAGTGCGTAGCCATCATGTACCCCATGTGGACATGGTCTTTGATACGGATGATGCAGCTTACAACTTTTACAATGAGTATGCCTCAATTGCTGGTTTTTCTGTGAAGAAGGCAGCTCGCTTTTGTGGCAAGAAACAAAGAGGCAGTGCACCAACTTGGGTAACTTTCAAGTTCAATCGGTCAGGAGGAGTAATTGACGAAGAAGAACAAGAGAATAGGAGGAAGAAACGACGTGACACAAGGCAACAGAAGACAGGACAAGAGCCCTATCAGAACGCGAGGAAGAAAAAAGCAAACACCATTGCAATAACAGGGTGTAAAGCTCAACTCATTGTCACCAAGAAGGATGAGAAGTGGGTGATAACAACCATAAACCTAGAACACAACCATGATTTGAGTCCTCACATAGAAGTGAAATACCTTCGTTCTCATAAGCACAGGACAGAGGAAGAGAAGCTCCTAATCCGAACATTCAATGTTGTGAAGCTACCAACATGAAAAATAATGGCAATCCCTAAGTTACTTGAGAGGCGGAAATACTCCTTGAACCAAAAAGCATGTCAGCAATGTTAGGATAGCCATTGGCAAAGAGAGCAATCAAAATGACATGATGCAGGTGCTAATAAGGATGGCAATTTTACCCATGGGTATGGGTACCCGCGGATACCGTACCCGCATGGGTAGGGTATGGGCATGATTTTATACCCACGGTAGTACCCACACCCTACCCGTTAAGTCGTGGGTAGGGCACGGGTACAGACTTTTACCCATGGATATACCCATACCCTACTCGTTTATACTGGCATGTGAACTTTACCCGTGATTCACAAGTGTACCTATGTTAAAGTTGTGTCGTGAGCTTGTGAACCTATGTTAAAGTTGTCACCAATTGTCAATTTGAATTGAGATAATTGTCATGTATTTATATATCTGTTATTGAGTTGAGATCAATGTTTTTTTGTCAAATATGTTATGATGAATGTGACATTGCGAATAACTTGTGTACTATTTGATCTACCCGTTGGGTACCCAATGGGTATGGGTACGGGTAAAGTTTCATACCCATGGGTACGGGTATGTGTAGAATTTTGTACCCATTAACTACACGGGTATGGGTATGGTATTTCTCTACCCGCCCCATACCCTACCCATTGCCATCCTTAGGTGCTAACATATTTCAGGAAGAGACAAGCTGAAGATCCACAATTTTACTATGCGTTCAAGACAACTAAAGTCTCTGATGAAGCAAGTAAAGTTTTCTGCATTTTCTGGGCTGACGAGTATTCTAGGAAAATGTACGAGTTGTACGGAGACTGCCTCAGCTTTGACACAACATTTAAGACAAACAGATACAACCTTCCATTTGCTCCCTTTGTTGGAATCACATGACATGGCCAAAACTGTTTGTTTGCTTGCTCTATCATTGAGAATGAAATAGCTGACACCTTCCAATGGTTGTTTGAGACGTTCTTGCATTGCATGGGTGGAAAATCTCCATCCATAATCATCACGGATGAGGATCCTGGGATGAAGACAGCTATCCCTCTAGTTTTCCCCCATATCTGCCACAGACGCTATTTGTTTCATATTAAAAAGAAGGCTGAGGAAAAACGTACTAGGACTTTTGCGGCAAATAAAACATGCATGATGATTTCACTGACATCATAGAGAACTCTCTCACGGTGGCTGAGTTTGAGAACTTGTGGACAGAGATGTTGCAGAAATACAACATTGGGCATGTGAAGTATTTCCAAATCATGTGGAAGAAAAGGAAAAGGTTTGTCCCTATGTATTTCAAGAAGAACTTCTTCCCCTTCATTCCCTCTACTACACGTAGTGAAGGCACCAATGCCATTTTCAAGGACAACATCGCGTCAACTCACAACGTGATAAGCTTCCTACAAGAGTACTAGAAGATTTCATAAACTATACAAGATAAGGAGCGGGAGCAAGACTCTATCACTAGAACAACTTCGCCAACATTGTGGGCACGAAGTGAACTTGAGTTGGAAGCAGCAAAAATGTACAACCGGAAGATATTCTACAGATTCCAACAACATATAAAGTTTGTGTTGAATTATCATGTTGAAGAGGTTGAGAGAAATATGCAATATGAAGTTTACAAGACACCAATGCTAGCTGAAAAAGATTTCAGAACAAGAAGATATGTTGTGATTGTGAACATGCAGCAATAGGAATTCAGTTGTATCTGTGGGAAATTTTAGAAGGATGGCATTGTGTGCTGCCATGTCTTGAGAGTACTTTCTCATCTCAACATGTCAACGCTGCCAGAGAAATATTACATAGACAGATGGAGGCCAAAAAATACAAAGGACATACGGGACATCCGTTTCAATGTTCCTTTGGAACTGACTGCTGGAAGTCAGCACCTAGGGTATACCCTGCTATCCAACAGGCTCAATGACTTGGCCTCAGATGATGCATCAACAAACAGAAAATATCTATATGTTGTAGGAGAGAGTGAAAGGGTGCAACAAAGGCTGGATGAGATGACTAAATAAGATAAACTTGCATAAGTGCAACAAGCAAATGTTGACAAGGACACAACGGAGTCTGATGCAGCACGGCATCCTGATGGCTATGGACACAAACTTGAGGATCCTGATGTTGCAGTGTCAAAAGGGCGCCCACGAAAAGGACGTTACAAAACTTTCATGGAAGGGTTAGCATCTAAACAGAAAGTCACATGCAGTCGGTGTGGGGGGCCTGATCATTATAGAAATTCTTGTACTGCAAAACCTGAAGATATCAATTTGGCTCAGAAAGAAAAAGTAAGCCGCAAACATATCTCAGGTTTTGCATCAAAAACTTTTTCTTTTGGGTGTACAATGGACTTCTACTTCAATTTATTCATTTTGATGAAATGTTTGTGGCCTAAAATTTTTTTGCAGCCTCAGCTGGGACATCCACAGACAAGCAGCCAGCTCATGCAAAACCGAGGAAGAAGGCAAGAAAAGAAAACTGAAAATTTGGGTGCTAGAAGTTCAAGAAGGCAAAATGTGCCTGTGATGACTGAAAAAATATAAATTGACTCAAGTTTGGTCGTTGTTGTGCCACTTAACAAAAAAACAAAAAGACCTATGATTGTTCATGGATGATATCACTTTTGCAGCTGTTTTAAGACTGTTTTAAAGAAATGCAGATGTTATAAAATTCAGTTGTACCGGTAGATAAAAACCCGGAAAAAATGCTTCCAGTTGGGGTAGAGACACTGACCTTAACCCAATTGGTTCCTTGAATTTTTCCGTCCACTTTTTCGCTTATGTTGTATACCTAGCTTCTGTGCGGAAAGAATTTCGAAATCCTGCACAAAAGAAAGGATGGGGGAAAGATAGAAACAAAAGAACAAGGACAAGAAAAAATGTTCTCGTTAGTGTCGCTACCGATGACATAAAAATGTTAGAAAGGATGGATACTGAGAATAATCGAACTTAAATTTTTTTTAAAAGAACGTTTAAAAACTAATATTGTGATATTCATCTGAAAGCAAAATGACACATTTGGAATTGTCTCTGGTTAATGAACAGTTTGTACGACACTGCTTTACATCTTGGATTCTCTTTCAAGAAAAGAGAAAAAAAATCATTATCGTTCCTCCATGTACACCGGACATTTTGTGGTCTCCTTAACTTTTGCGATTGTTTTTGATCATCTTGCTAAAAACCTTCCTGTAGTGCTCCTCCATGCTTGACATAAAAAATGTTGTAGTTAATTTGCCTGCTTGACCATCTGAATAAGTACAAAAAAAGAAACTAGTTAGTAACCTCAAATGAGAGACAATAACAAAAGGAACGTTGTTTACAGTAGCAAATGCAAAAGAAAATACGCACAGATGGAAAGACAGGGGAAAAAGATATACAGTTTTGTATCATAAGTCAAAAGAAAGAAAAACTGTGCTTGAGTGGAAGAAGTAAACATACCAGTCTACCATGCGAAGTTCCTGACGAGTCTTTTGCCTTCTTCCTTAGCGTCTGGTAGGTCGTTCATCGTGAACTGTGGCTACAGAGGATTCCGTGAAGCCCAAGTTTGCATCCAGTTAAGCGCAAAAATCCCACACGCGTCTCTGTGTTTTTTGTAGAAAAATTAACAAAAAAAGTTAAAGAAAGATCAATCATAAAAGGCAAAAAAAATAGTAGTTTCTAAATTTATGTTTACACAAATTAGCTTGTTTTTACCTTCTGATTTGCTTTGGCATGTTTGTGTACTCTACACCAAACTTTCCAAGGAAGACCGATGGAAAACCAAAAAGTCAAAAATGACGTTTAAAAGCCGAAAACGCGTGCGGAAAAATTAAAAAACAAAATCAGGAGAAAGTGCTCAGATCACGACACGTGGCGGCGGCTGACAGCGCGCAAAGTGGCGCTGATTGTTGTGACGCTCCCGAAGGAGCGCTCGTCAACTAGTTGCTCCCTGGATCTCCCGGATAAACGCTACCAACAAATGAGTTAGGGCCATGTTCGTCGAATACATTAGGGCGTGTCCTACTTAAGGGAATAGATCCGGATTTTCATAAGGTTTCCCTTTTTTGGGGTTTTTCACATTTTTTCTTCGTTCTTTCTCCAATTTTACAGTTTTTATGTTCTTTCTTTTTCTTTGGTTTTATTTCATTCCTTTTCACCATTCCCATTGTTTTGTTTTGGTTTTCTTTGTTTCTTTCTTGGATTTCAATTCCTTTCTCCTTTTCTTTCCTTTTTCTTTATTTTCTTTGTTTTTCTTGGTTTTTCCCTTGGTTTTACATTGTTTTTCTATACACATTTTTATGATATATCTAACACATTTTATAATACATGTTTAACATTTTTCAAACACAATTTTAACCTTTTTTTAAGTCATGGTCAACGTTTTTTCTATACACATTTTTAAACCCTTCATTAACATTTTCCGGATACAAGATCAAAAAAATTAAATGCTCGATTACCTTTTTCAAATACAAGATTAACTTCTTTTAATACACGGTCAACATTTTTTAAACACATTTTCAAACTTTGTCATATGTTTGATTAACATTTTCTAATACATGATCAACATTTTTTCTACCAACATTTTACATGTTTCCAAATGCTTGATTAATATTTTCGAAATGCAATATTAACATTTTTTTGACACCTGACAACATTTTTCTATACATATTTAATATTTTCAAATGCTTGATTAACATTTTTAATATATTTGTTCAACATTTTTATTTCAAATGCTTGATTAACATTTTTATATACATGATCAAAAAATTTATCCTTCTCTTAATAAGTGTTCAACATTTTTTGTATACATGTTCAACATTGTCGGAACGCTTGTTCAACATTTTTCAAATACTTATTCAACATTTTTTCAAATACTTGTTCAACATTATTTAAACACTCGTTCAATATTTTTTAATACTGATTCATCATTTTTGAAATACTTCTTCAACATTTTCTAAACACTTTTCAACATTTTTCATATACATGGTCAACATTTTTCCTTATACACACTTAACATTTTTTAATGCATAATTAACAGTTTTCAAAACATTGTGTAAAGTATATTTTTTAATATATATGTTTATAATTTTTGGAAGTATAAACAAAAGTAAAAAAACGAAACAAGAAACGGGAAAAAAATAGAACTAAAACAAGGATGTACCCTCTAGCGCACCTAGGCCGGCCCATCTAAAGTTGCACTGACGCGAGGGTTTTCCTAGGTCTCCCTTAAAGCGAGACATAGGGGCGCCCCACATGCCCAGGGTGCCCGAACGGTAGAATCACCATGGGCTTATCATTTTCTTTGTCTAAAATTTGGGCATGTCTTACAATCTGTTACATTGGATGGGGCGCAAGAGGGCTTCAAGCGGCGATCTCAACGAAATCATTAATTGAGAAGTACTCTCTGAAAAGATCACTCCCATTTCCCAGGTTGCGACAAGCGTCGCACTGCATGTGTGTCACTTGTCGCAACCTGTGAATTTTTTCTTTTTTCGTAGCTTCATTTATTCAAAACGTTTTATCTCTTAATCAGGTGTCCAAATCTTGAACCGTTTTCACCGCTAGATTTCCCGCGTCGACATCTTCAAAACTAGATCTCATGTTGATAGATTTTGACAAACTTTTTTCACAAAAAATCCGAACGAAAATTACCGAACCGGGAGCACATTTTTTCCCTTTCCGAGAGGCACGGCTGTGCCTCTCGCAGATGCAAAACCGTGCCTCCTCGAGAAGTAAATGCCTCTCACGGAATATGCATGAATCGGGAAAGTTGCAACTTGATCATACTTTGTCCTATACTTTTGAAATATGCATGAACTCTCTAACTTTCATGGTATGCATGTTTTATTAAAAAAAATCGTTAAGTATTATTGTTAGCTAGGGCCTTAGCTTCAAATTTGTAGCTATGCTTGGCCACGCTTGCACAAATGGGTGGGTTGAAATTCAAACAAGTTTTAAACATTAAATTTGCTCTCTTCTGGAGCAACATTTTGTGAAAAACATTTGAAAACAAAATTACATGTTATTTTACTTACTCTCTAGGCGAATAGGTATGACAAGAGCGTCTACAAGTGATTGTGTCCATCACGGTCTTGCAGTGAATGCGCCCGATTGGGATTTTGCACACAGGTTTTTGGTGGGGATCGTCGTCCAAGGGACTGAGATCTTCCAAGTATAGTTTGATGCAGTTTCCAATACAGCCACATGCTACTATGGCTCTGGCTTAGCTTGGTACTAACAGGAAACCCTTACCTAGGACAACCATCGGAGAGGGGCTTCCATTGCCTAAGTTGCGGGCGGCTTGGTTAGGTATAGGGACTGTTACGAAAAGGCTTCGTCACAATCTCCTCCTAATCGTACACCCAAGTGTGTAACGATAAACGGGGTTGGTAGTGTCATGTGGGTAACGTGTACGACCTCTGCAGAGAGTTTAACCTAACCGATTATTTGTGCCCCGGTTACGAGCAAATTTGAGCAACTGAAGACTTGGACCGAAGAAAAATCTCCCCTTTTCTTTTCTAAAAATATGTTTTAAGGGTATAGGTGTGGATTGAGCACATGGCATGTGTTTCACTTCAACTCTATGTATGTTTTCCCAAATTCGGAGAATGAGCTTTGGTGTGTGTATCCAACTGTCTCACTCCTATCTTTTATGCTAGAAAATATTTTTGGATTCAGAGAAAGTTTATAAAAAGATAGTATGGGAGAAAATTGGCTTTATACAAAACCAAACCTCCAACAATACGAACCCTGCATATATAGATTCTGTTATACCTTCCTTTGCAACTTTTGAGTACATTCCATGTACTCTATGCACATGTGATGTGCAAATCTCCACAGATTAAGAGACGATATGGTTACAGTCTACGCTCAATGAGCCCAATGGCGTTGATGGAGCCCTAACATAGTAGCTACATATGTTTCCGTTGTATTAATGACCATCTTGAGCTATGCCTAAGCTATGTATTTAAATAATTCTAGATCTATCATTGTAGTAAGATGATGTATGCTTTACTGATATTCACACTTGTTACTGTGTGTACTAATTACCATTCAGGGATAGCATAGTAAGCACAAAGACTTAGATCCTACCAAATCCGGGTCGTTACACATGAAGATCTGCCTTAGGACTCAACCACCTGCGACAAGGCAACGCAGCTCTGACTCTAACGAAAAACTATGAAGGAGAACCAAACACGTCTAGCGCCGTAGAAGATCATTGAACGAACCACCTGTTGTGTTGCCTGTCATCGTACGCCACTGGGCCCCGCCACTGCAGTTTCGACTTCACAGCAGTAGAAACCAGCCGAGGCAATCCCATAAAAACATCGGAGAAGATCCGACTACCGCAATCATTGCTATGTCTCCGACAGCTCCACCACCATCTTTGCCACATAGGCCTTGACGCCAACACCGACATCGTGAGCAACCTCATTGCTCACACGACGAGGTCAAGCGCTCTCAAGGCCGCCGAAATCTCAAGGCCACTGCTCCGACTTCCAATCACCATGCCCTGCGCGGCCACCAACACCACCTTGGGGGCCGCCGTCCCGACAGGCCACCACCCGCGCTTGAGCTCCAACACCACACAACCCAATGCCCGCAGCCCACGCTGCTCAGGGCAGCCGCACGCAAACCACGAACGTCGCACCATATACGAGGCCACCGCCACGACATGCCACCGCTCGCTCTTGATATGCAACGCCGAACAAACTGGATGCCTGCAGCTCACACTCCACAGGACAGCCACACACAGACCACGAACGCCACATCACATCCGGGGCCGCTTCCTCGACGTACCGTTCGACCGTCCGCGTTGGGGCGCATGGACCGAGCCGACGTACCAGTGAAAACGCCGAGTTGGGGCTCGCGTTTCTCCCCAAGGAGATCGACGACGCGCTCCTTAGCATGAAACCTGACACGGCGCCTGGCCCGGACGGGTGGCCGGTGGCGATGTTCAAGCATTTCCGGCCTTTGCTTCGCGAGTCCATATTTGAGGTGTGCAACGGTTTTATGCGTGGCTCGGTTGACATAGCTAGGCTTAACTACGGCGTGCTTTCGCTTATCCCCAAAGTGGCCGGGGCGGACAACATCCGCCAGTACAGACCCATTGCGCTAATCAACGTTCCATTCAAGATCTGTGCTAAAGCATGCTCCATGCGCCTCGTCCCGATCGCTCATCGTACCATCAGCCGATCGCAATCGGCCTTCATTCATGGACGCCACATCCTGGAGGGCCCGCTGGCCCTTCAAGAAACCCTACATGAACTTAAACGCACAAACGAACCGGCCATCCTTCTCAAACTAGATTTCGAAAAAGCGTATGACTGGGTAAACTGGGATTTTTTGCGCCAAGTTCTCATCAGCCGGGGTTTCTCGGCGGTTTGGGTTCACCGAGTAATGCAGCTGGTCTCGGGGGGCCAAACTGCGATCTCGGTCAACGGAGAAGTAGGGCACTTCTTTCGGAACAAGCATGGACTCCGTCAGGGTGACCCCATGTCCCCGATCTTGTTCAACTTCGTAGTCGACGCGTTGGCTGCAATGCTGCGGAGAGCCACCGAGGCTGGTCACATCAAAGATGTAATGGGACACCTCATCCCAGGGGGGATCTCCCACTTGCAGTACGCGGACGACACGTTATTGATGTTCCAGCCGGATCTCCACAGGCTGGCCACGGTCAAAGCCCTTCTTCTTAGCTTCGAGCTCATGCCAGGGCTCAAAATTAACTTTCACAAGTGTGAAATTCTGCCCATGGGCTTGGAAGCGGAAGAAGGCACGCGCATCGCGGACTTGCTCAACTGTAAAGTTGGCAAGCTTCCTTTTACATACCTTGGTTTGCCATTAGATGCCAAACGCATCATGATAGATGGTTGGGCACCGCTATGGACCAAGGTGGGGGGACGGGTTTGTCCGTGGAGGGGCAAATTTCTCTCCTCCGCAGCCAGGCTAGTGCTTACGAACTCGAGCCTATCCTCCCTGCCCTAGTTTGCGATGGGCCTCTTCCTCCTGGCAGAGGGTGTTCACGCCAAAATGGACACGCCCCGATCGCGTTTCTTCTGGGAAGGTTCGGGCCTGAAGCGCAAATACCACATGGTAAAATGGGTCGCGGTCTGTCGCCCCAAGGACTTGGGGGGCCTCGGGATCACCAACACTAGAATCCTCAACATTGCACTAATGTGCAAATGGATTTGGAAGATATCCCAAGGGGCGACCGGCCTGTGGGTTGGCCTGTTGCGTGCCAAGTATTTCCCGAACTGGAATTTCTTCGATGGTGCAGCTAGGGGCTCACCTTTCTGGAACGACCTCCAAGCCATCCGCCCGGCATTTGCCATGGGGGCTAAGTTTACCATTGGAGACGGCATATCGGCCAGGTTCTGGCTCGATTTTTGGGTCGGCTCACAACCTCTCTGGTCGGAATTCCAGGAGTTA
>NC_057802.1:109562120-109564680 GCF_018294505.1 Triticum aestivum
AATAAGCCCAGTTGTGTTGTCCACAACCGCGGACTCGGTGACTTGGGCTCTCACCGCGTCCGGCAAGTTTTCGGTCAAACCCCTATACCGTAAACTCTGCCAGGGGCCGACCCTGCCAATGGCGAAGGGGCTATGGAAAGCGCGCCTCCCGCTCAAAATCAAGGTGTTTTGCTGGCAGCTGTTTAGGAACAGATTGCCCACCTCTGAAAACGTGGCGAAAAGGCAAGGGCCGTCGACTGGCATGTGTGCGATCTGTAACGTGGCCGAGGACGCGGACCATGTATTCTTTCGGTGCCCGCTGGCCAGGTTTGCCTGGAGCGCGGTCCGGACCGCGGCTGGCGTTTCCTGGGACCCGAGGTCATCCAGCGATCTTGCGACTATCCTTGACTCGGTCCAGGGGAGCAACAATCGTGTGTTGTGGAGCTGTGTTGGGGCACTATTCTGGGCGCTGTGGTTAACTAGGAATAAAATAGCTATCGAGGGGATCTTCCCGACGCACCCGGCTAATATCATCTACAAATGCAACTTATTCTTGTAGTAGTGGAGTCCATTGGCGAAGCGCAAGGATGCTGAGAAGATGAAGCAAGCTCAAGACCGTCTACGCCAGGTGTAAGTCTTGGCTAGGGAGCCAGCCGCCACTTCTTGACTTGAAATGGCCCTTGTGTGAGCCTGCATGCTCAATGATCTGGCCTTCGCGCCATGTAACTCTCGGCTCGCGCTCTTTTGGCCGTTAAATCTAAACTCTCAGCGTTTGTATGGCTTGAGTACTTCGGTGTTATGTAAGGTGACTTGGTTGATACGCTGCCTATGTTGTTGACTTTATTAATTTAAAGTCAGACGCTCCTAGCGTCTTCGTTCGAAAAAAAAATGGACCGAGCCGACAACCCTACCACAAGTGTCCCAAGATTGGCATCCAAGCGAAGGCCGAGCCGCTGCCCCGTCCTATGGAGCCGCGTGAAGCATCGCTTTCCAAGGCGGCCGCCTCAACGCACATCAGCCGTCCGGGGCCGCAGCCCCGGCATCCACCAAACCGGACGCAGGGGAGAAGCAGACGTACCAAGCACAAGCTAAGCTAGCTCCCCCATTACATTACCACAATTACCCGACGCAATGGTACACTAACGAGATCCTGACATTCTAACGAGATCCTGACGCTACCATAAGCAAGTCAGTGTATGTCGCTCCATGTTGACCCAAACGCCAGGCTTGTCCTCGTCAGGAGCTTCGCGCTTCGGAAGCGGATCGCCTGACGTGCCGTGGCGTCCACTGGCATGTGGCCCCGGGCCCACACGTCAGTGGGGCAACGTCAGTGGGACGTACGTCGGGCTTCAGGCTTCAGCTACACCGAATCGCCGAAGCAACTTGAAGAGGCCGCGGAGGGGATTGTTTGGATGACATTCATTTTTAGGAGAAATCAGGTACAAGGACGAGCGGTGGATGTAGAAGCTGCGAAACAAACAAAAATTTAGCGTCAATAAGTACAGGAAATACAAGTAGCAACCATGTTCAGAGATATTCAGAGCCGTTACCTGACATACAGCAACACCTCCTGCATCAGCCTGAGCTCCATCATCGGAAACACCATCTTCCCCTGGATCATAACCTTGGAAGAACTCACCAGCGGGGCAAGGCACCTCGCCCACTCGGGAGACAACTTCCCGATCTACAGTTAGTTGCCATCAAATAATCGATCAATATTCAGATACTATTCCTGAACAGATATGATGTATATATGTGCATTAGAAGCAAAAGCAGAGTGAAGTGGGAACCTCTCCAGATCGGTTTGTCGAGAAGCGCACGATCTCTGCCAACGCCACCGCCTGCCTGTACGGCACCCTGATCCTGCCTTCGTGCGAAGGGAAGGCGAAGTGGACGACCTCGCCGGCGTCCAGCCACTTCCTCCCGCGACAAGTCGACAGCCCGGTGGCGTAGGACTTTGTGAAGAAGACCCATTCGCGGTGGTCCGGTGGGTACTCGTCGAGCTCCGCCGGCTGCGGCGCCACAACCATCTTCCAATCGCTCACTGCCTCACTGGCGTGGCGCCCGGCGGCGGCATTCCCCGGAGGGGCTTTGGGTTCAGGTAAGGCGCCGGGCGGGACGTCGTGAGATCGATGAAGACCACGTCGTCGTCATCCTCGCGGTTTCTCTTCTTGGACTTCGGCGGGGGATCAATGATCTCCACCTCGTCGTCACTAGAGTCGTCGTCCTCTTCCTCCTCCTTTACATGGCGCGGCGACGCAGTTTTGCGTTGTTCCTCCTTTACCGGGACCTTGATCTCGTCGGGTTGCTCCTCCTTCTTGACCCGGCCATGCTTGATGTCGGCATCGATGGGCTCCCTCTTGATCTTGGCCTCGACCACGGAGGGAGATTCAAGCTTCACCTTGTCGGAGTCCGCATCGATTGGCTCCCTCTTTACCTCGACCTCGCCGGCGGCTTCAACCTTCACCTCGCCGTGGTCGGCATGGATTCGCTCCCTCTTGACCTCGACCTCACCGTGGGCCTCGACCTTCACAATCACCTCGTCGGAGTCGGCATGGAAAGGCGGCAGCGTCGGGGTAAC
>NC_057802.1:109565081-109565930 GCF_018294505.1 Triticum aestivum
TGATTGGGAAGGAGGCAAGGGGATAGGGGAGGGTTCCGGCCTTTGAGATGCTTGGCTCTCATTTTGGCGGGGAATGGGCAAAAAAACGAGGGAAGGGGAGGTAATTGTTTTGGTTTTGGCGGGACAGGCAGGAGGGAGATGGAAAAAAGTTGAGGTGGTGAAGGGGAATGAAATGTTCTTCTCATTTCTTTCTTTTTCGATCGATGAGGTTGAAGTAAATATACGGCAATCCGAAACTCATTCTTTTCCAAAATCGAGTATTCGAACAAGACCTTTGTGCTGCTTGTGAAGTTGAATGTGCATATGATGTGTGGTTTTTATTGTTTTTGGGAATATGATGTGAGGTTAATTTGAAGATCATACAAAATGTCTAACGTCTATTCAGTCAGCCTGCTTCGACTATTTTCTTAGGTTGTCCCCCTAAATGAATTTCATTTATTCAATGCTTGACAGTGGTCTATGAATATGGATCTGTGTCATTTTTTGTTACTTCTCGTGTTCTTTGTACCGTCATGATATGGAATGAATAGATTGTATTGCGTTTGTTTTTATCATGCATATTTATCAATGACAGACGATGATGATTGTTTCTAATGTCCTTCTTTGGTCGGCTAGGGCAACCAAACAGCTGGGTCGATAGAAAGGAGATCCATTACTCATTGGCGTAAAGACCAACTGCAGCCGGGAAGTTAAGCAAGCCATGGGCAACACGTATAGTAGACTGAAATTGCATCTAATCCCCTGTGTGGTTTTGAGAATGCATGCAACATATATATGATTAAACTAATGCCTGCTCAAAGCTCATTTCAGGAAAAGTTCATTTAGATACAACATGGGAGATGGAACTGG
>NC_057802.1:109566024-109566965 GCF_018294505.1 Triticum aestivum
AACACTAAGGACAAGTGTTGGATCAAGCCTCAAGACTCACCCCCTTTATATTGATTGGGAAGGAGGCAAGGGGATAGGGGGGGTGTTGATTGGGAAGGAGGCAAGGGGATAGGGGAGGGTTCAGGCCTTTGAGATGCTTGGCTCTCATTTTGGCGGGGAATGGGCAAAAAAACGAGGGAAGGGGAGGTAATTGTTTTGGTTTTGGCGGGACAGGCAGGAGGGAGATGGAAAAAAGTTGAGGTGGTGAAGGGAGTGAAATGTTCTTCTCATTTCTTTCTTTTTCGATCGATGAGGTTGAAGTAAATATACGGCAATCCGAAACTCATTCTTTTCCAAAATCGAGTATTCGAACAAGACCTTTGTGCTGCTTGCGAAGTTGAATGTGCATATGATGTGTGGTTTTTATTGTTTTTGGGAATATGATGTGAGGTTAATTTGAAGATCATACAAAATGTCTAACGTCTATTCAGTCAGCCTGCTTCGACTATTTTCTTAGGTTGTCCCCCTAAATGAATTTCATTTATTCAATGCTTGCAGTCGTCAGTAAGTGGTCTATGAATATGGATCTGTGTTATTTTTTGTTACTTCTCCTGTTCTTTGTACCGTCATGATATGGAATGAATAGATTGTATTGCGTTTGTTTTTATCATGCATATTTATCAATGACAGACGATGATGATTGTTTCTAATGTCCTTCTTTGGTCGGCTAGGGCAACCAAACAGCTGGGTCGATAGAAAGGAGATCCATTACTCATTGGCGTAAAGACCAACTGCAGCCGGGAAGTTAAGCAAGCCATGGGCAACACGTATAGTAGACTGAAATTGCATCTAATCCCCTGTGTGGTTTTGAGAATGCATGCAACATATATATGATTAAACTAATGCCTGCTCAAAGCTCATTTCAAGAAAAGTTCATTTAGATACAACATGGGAGATGGAAC
>NC_057802.1:109567185-109623667 GCF_018294505.1 Triticum aestivum
AGTGTTGGATCAAGCCTCAAGACTCACCCCCTTTATATTGAATTGATCAAATATCACATTGAGTCCATGGACATGCTGATAATATCAAAAGAGGGTGAGGTTGAGAAGATGAGTTCATTGCTCAAGTGTTTAGAGATCAAACTCCAAAAATCTCAGATACTTTCACAATGGCCACTATATCAAACCCAAAACTCCACTCAAACTCACTAATACATATCCTACCATAGTCACTGATCAAACAGATATGCCTGTTGTCCTAAAATCCTAATTGATTTGGTCTTACTGAGATGTTCATTCGGACTCACCGAAGCACCTATGCGAACCTTCCGTCATCAACTGAAATTCGCTTAGAATTTCTCATGAGTTTCAGCTGGTGACACCTAAGTGTTCAAAAGTGCTTAGGTCATCACATCTCAAAGCCACCGATCAATTTCACCCAGTGTGACTGAACGATCCAAAGTTGCCACCTTTTGTGCATATCGGTCTGGCCGAGTAACTCAATCAATCTCACTGATGTGTGGAAAAGTGTGTGTAACAGTTAGACTTTTGGTCATCCCTATATATATACCCCCACCCACTTCACCATTGTCTCTCAAATCAAACACAGCTCATATGCATTTTCTGAGAGTGAAAGCTCCACTTCGGTGTACGGATTTCAAAGGGATTCCACTCCAACCATCTATTCCTTGAGATCAAGTCACCTCATTGCTTTCCACCCAAATCCTCTCCTACCAAAAACAAAAATATGTGAGAGTAAGTGTTGAGGAGATTATCTTTTGAAGCACAAGAGCAAATTGTTCAAAATCAACAACAATATCTATAACCTTTTGGAGGGTGGTGCATCCTAAATTTCCTAGTTGTGCTTGGAAGTCTCCACCTGTTGTGTCGAAGCCAAGAAGTTTCTGAGGGCTTGGAGAACGCCTACTTCATGAAGATCTACCTGAGTGAGGCTAGTCCTTCATGGGTATAAGTCATGGTGGAATATGTGAGGTTGCTACTTTATGGGTGTGAGCCCTTCATGGACTTGATTCCTCTGTGGAATATCACAACTGAGATCTTCATGATCTTAGATCCTCCGTGGATCGAAGCCTCTATCAACACGGACATACGATAGCACCACCTATCAAAACCACGGGTCAAAAATCTTCACATTGTCAACTTGCGTTTGTGATTCTCTCGAACTCTACGCTCTACATTACTTGCACTTGCATGTCTTTACTTTTCGCTGCCCATACTCTACACTTGCATGTCTAGGGTACTCTTGAATTGCTAGCTAATTAAGTCAAAAGTCTGCCAAGAAGTAAAATTAGAAAATAGTTCTTTAAATTTTGCTAGTAGTCTATTCACCTCGGCCCCCTCTAGACATACCCTTGATCCAACAAGTGGTATCATAACTTTGGTCTTCATTGCTTTTGCTTAATCCCCTTTGGAGAGTATGCCGTCTAGGGAGGGTACTTATCATCATAGAGTTCCTTATTTTGATGGCACAAACTTTGCTAGTTGGAAGTATAAAATGAAAATGCATATCCTTGACATAATTTTGTCTTTTGAGTTATTGTTCGTGTTGGCTTGCAAGGTGATTTCTTTGAAGATGGAAGAGAACCAGATCATGAAGCAACCACCGAAGAGTTGAAAATGGTGCAATATGATACGTCTCCAACGTATCTATAATTTATGAAGTATTCATGCCATGTTTACAATAGTTCTACATGGTTTTGGTGCACTTTTATATTATGTTTATGGCCTAACTTATTAATCTAGTGCCCAGTGCTAGTTCCTATTTTTTGCATGTTTTTTGTTTCGTGGAAAGAGCATACCAAACGAAGTCCAAATATAATAAATTTTTATGGAGATTTATTTTGGAGTATATATGATTTTTGGGAGGAAGAATCAACGCAAGACGGTGCTCGAGGGCCCCACAAGGCAACATGGCGTGTCCTACCCCCTGGCCGTGCCCCCTTGCCTTGTGGGCACCTCGTAGGTTGGTTGGAGCCCTTCTTTGGCCACAAGAAAGATAATTTCCCGAGAAAAATCTCCTCAAAATTTTAGCCCAATCGGAGTTATAGATCTCCGGAATATAATAAACGGTTTTCGGACAGAAACAAGCTAGGTTGTGTAATAGAAGAGAAACAGAGGGAGAGATCCAACCTTGGAGGGGCGACTGCCCTCCGAAAGCCATGACAGCCAAGGACCAGAGGGTAAACCCTCATCCCATCTAGGGGGGAGGCAAGGAAGAAGAAGAAGGAGGGGGCTCTCTCCCCCTCTTTCCCGGCGCCGGAACACCGTCGGGGGAACCATCGTGACGGCAACCTACACCAACAAATTCGCCCCCGTCATCACCAACTCTCTCCCCCTCTATCCAGCGTTGTAACACCTCTTCTCCCCGCTGTAATCTCTACCTAAACATGGTGCTTAATGCTATATATTATTATCCAATGATGTGTGTCAATCCTATGTTGTTTGAGTAGATTCTTTATGTCATATGGGTTGATTGATGATCGTCATTGGTTTGAGTTGTATGTTTTATTTTCGTGCTGTCCTATGGTGCCCTCCGTGTGGGATTGCCGCCGTAGGGTGTTGCAATACGTTAATAATTCGCTTATAGTGGGTTGCGTGAGTGACGAAATGACAAACCCGAGTAAGGGGGTTGTTCCGTATGAGAGTAAAGAAGACTGCCACTTAATGCTATGGGTGGGTTTTACCTTAATGATCTTTAGTAGTCGCGGATGCTTGCTAGAGTTCCAATCATAAGTGAGTGTGATCCAAGTACGGAAAGTATGTTAGCTCATGCCTCTCCCTCATATAAAATTGCAATAATGATTACCGGTCTAGTTATAAATTACCTACGGACAAATCATTCTCTTGTGTTACAAAAAGCTTTCTACTAAACAACTAACTTTTATTATCTTGCAAATTACGCGTAGTTTTATTCCCTCTAAGTATTTCTAGTTTTATTCTTGCAAACTTATCCCACTACCCCTACAAAGTACCACTAATGCAGGATGCTACTAACGCGCACTACGATCAGAGACCCTTCGACAAAACTGTGTGCGATGCAATAATCGCAACTGGTGGTGTAAAAAATCGTCAAAAAGGTGCAAAACGTTAGCGATGACCGATGCATCAAACACGGTTCGGATTTTAGTTGCGTGTGCAATGCAGGGCATACGGTTCAGTTCAATTAACTATTTGCGATGAGGAGGAACAAAAGAAATGGGCAGCCAGATGGAGGTGTGTGCGATATACAACATACGGTTCACTCGGATGAACTGTTTGTGATTAGGCAACGCAAAAGAAACGGTCAGCCAGATCAAGGTGTGTGCGATATACGGCATGCGGTTCACTCGGATGTACTGTTTGCGTTGAGACAAGAGAACAGAAACGGTTAGCCAGATGAAGGTGTGTGCGATGTACATCATACGGTTCACTCGGATGAACTGTTTGTGATTAGGCAACACAAAAGAAACGGTCAGCCAGATCAAGGTGTGTGCGATATACGGCATGCGGTTCACTCGGCCTTGTCGTCAGTGTGTGACCTCTGTGGAAACCGGTCGCTCCCCACTAGCCTCTTCTTGTAATGGAAACCGTCCACCGCCTCTTCGCCTTTCCCTCTTGATTTGGAACTATTGTCGCACGCTCTTCCTCCCTCCATCTGCCTTCACCCTTCCTTCTGCCATTGTTCGATCATCTTCTCCATGTAGGGAACAGGCCGGAAACGACCCCGTTATTCTTGCCCCGGTCTGAAAGATGACGTGGTGGAGGAACTCATTGATCGGTGCGACGTCATCACCTCGGCTAGCATGGCAGGTTCGTTCAAGACCACTATCGACTCAACTAATAACACCATTACAAGGAACCCAAGGGTCCAGGAGCGGTTTGATCTCCCCTATATCTTGTTCGCCGTGACCTTGCTGACTGGCGCGGGGACGACGGAAGCCTCGCCTTGTACAAGTTGATGCTGCTTGATAATGATACGTGTGATGTTAAGATGCCATCGCTTGAGGGCAAGGCTTGGGTAGGCGCAAATGGAGATTGGGTTGTTTATATTGGGTACAACTACGAGTGGGAACTTGTGAATGTGTACACTCGTCACCGGGTTCCACTTCCAAAAATCTCAGACTGCCCAGAGGTTGAGTACACTGGTATTCTACGTGAGTTCAAATATGATCATGGTGACTGTCGTCTACGAAAGATAGCAATTTGTCGAGTTCCCAACCGCTCTTGGGATTACACGAACTATGAAGTTGTTGCTATCTTCGACAAGCTTGTTGCCTTCCTTACTTCCACGCCTCGATGGATATTGCTCAAAAATCAATTTCTGTACACGGATGAGTACTGTGATGTAATTCAATACGAGGGTCTTGTGTTTGCTGCCACCACTCGTGGCACTGTTTTTGCATGGAATCCTGATGCTATCGGTACGTTTGTCTTCCATCGTAATTATAATTGTTTCATCCACATGCATGCGGGTTAGCTAGTTTCCCTTTAATAATTAACCTTCTTGTGTTTCCAAGGTCCTGTGAACATTCCACCACCTATACTTGAAAATTTTTATAACCAAGGGGGAGATGACGATGCTGATGATCACGAGCATGAGGACCCATATACTTAGTGGCACCTCGCAACTTATTCCGATGGATCACCTCTTCTTGTCTGTATACATGGCACTACTGATGTTACTAAGGAAGCAGGTGTTGTCTCGCATGGTCGCACTCTCCGGACCTATTCCAACATCCGTTGCAGGGTATTCGGGATGGATACTAGTGTACTAGCGCCAACACCTTCTCCCTGGTTCAGTATTGAAAGTCTTGGAGGAAACTCGCTCTTCCTTGGACAAAACTATCCAATGATGGTGGAAGGCGATCCAGCTGCTGTTGACACAACGTTACTACCATTTATCAGAAGCAACTGTATCTATACCTCGGACATTGCTATGCTTCCCTACCATCCCAATATGGGTCCTGACATAGGCCGCTTCAGCCTGGATGATCAGTCTTGCATTGGTCTCAAGATTGACAGTAGTTGGCCCTTCCTAGAGAATCACTTCTGGTTCAAAGCAAGCGTTTCCAATGCCGACGAGTGGTTGAGCTGAATTTCATTTTATCGCTTTGTTATTTGTTGTGTGAGAAAAACTTTACTTTACTAGAATGTTTTGTTGGAAATGATCTATAATCCAACGTGTATCCTCGTTGTCGTTGTGGGTTGATGACTTGTTGTATGTAATCAATGGTACATTTGCATATGCGTCCATCAACTCACTCCTGCTAGTGGTGTCCATATGAACAGTGCTAGTGATTTTAGTTGCAAAAATTAGATAGTGCTAGTGATTTTTAGCTGCATATTTTGACAAATCGCGGTGTTACAAGGTTGACAAATGGCAATGTTACTAGATAAACAAATGTCAATCTTTCCAGTTTGACAAATGGCAACATACCCAAAATGACAGATGCAAATCTTACCCAATTGTTTCTACGTGGTTGCACACGGGTCATGCAAAACAATAGTTTGCGTTGAAGGGATGCAGAAATCCTGCTCGGCACATTTTCCCTTGGCTTCCTGGGGAAGCTATCGGTTTGCATCCGGGTGTTCTAACTAAAACGTTTGCGATGAGTGTTTTATATTTAAAAACCATTGACATTTTTTTCAAAAGAAAACCGTTTGATAAGTCTGTACATTAAGAGAGAAAAACGCAAGTTCGTTCAGACCATATCTTTCATTCAGTCACACTGCGAATTTATATTCATATGATCGAGAATTCGAGATACATTATTAAACCCCAAAAAAACTATTTCCAGTGGCGGCGGAGGCGGCGTGCCGCGCCGTCGTTGTCGTCCTCCGGGACGCCGTTGCTGAAGTCTTCAAGGCAGCACAAAATCTTATTCACTTGAAAATCAAACATCATGTCGTCGCGCGATCGACAGGCGAGGCATGGGAGGACGACAAGTGGCGCCGCTGAGAGGTAGCGGTCGACGGCAGCGTGATCCGTCTCCAACGTATCTATAATTTTTGATTGTTCCATGCTATTATATTATCCATCTTGGATGTTATATATATATTTATATGTTGTTTTATATGATTTTTGGGACTAACCTATTAACCTAGAGCCCAGTGCCAGTTTCTACATTTTCCTTGTTTTTGAGTTTTACAGAAAAGGAATACCAAACGGAGTCCAATTGACGTGCCAATTTTTGATGATTTTTTATGGACCAAAAGAAGCCCCGAGAGTAAAAGAGTTGGGCTAGAAGAGTCCCGAGCCATCCACGAGGGTGGAGGGCGCGCCCTACCCCCTGGGCGCGCCCCCCTATCTCGTGGATGACTCGGAGACCCCCCCTGATGTGAGACCGATGCCAAAAATTCCTATAAATACAGAAACCCCCAGAACGAAACCTAGATCGGGAGTTCCGCCGCCGCAAGCCTCTGTCGCCACCAAAAACCAACCGGGACCCTGTTCCGGCACCCTGCCGGAGGGGGGATCCATCACCGGTGGCCATCTTCATCATCCCGGCGCTCTCCATGATGAGGAGGGAGTAGTTCACCCTCGGGGCTGAGGGTATGTACCAGTAGCTATGTGTTTGATCTCTCTCTCTCTCTCTTGTTCTTGATTTGGCACGATCTTGATGTACCGCGAGCTTTGCTATTATTGTTGGATCTTATGATGTTTCTCCTCCTCTACTCTCTTGTAATGGATTGAGTTTTCCCTTCGAAGTTATCTTATCAGATTGAGTCTTTAAGGATTTGAGAACACTTGATGTATGTCTTGCATGGGATACCCGTGGTGACAATGGGGTATTCTATTGATTCACTTGATGTATGTTTTGGTGATCAACTTGCGGGTTCCGTGACCTTGGGAATCTATGCATAGGGGTTGGCACACGTTTTTGTCTTGACTCTCCGGTAGAAACTTTAGGGCACTCTTTGAAGTTCTTTGTGTTGGTTGAATAGATGAATCTAAGATTGTGTGATGCATATCGTATAATCATACCCGCGGATACTTGAGGTGACATTGGAGTATCTAGGTGACATTAGGGTTTTGGTTGATGTGTGTCTTAAGGTGTTATTTTACTATGAACTCTAGGGTTGTTTGTGAAACTTATAGGAATAGCCCAATGGATTGATCGGAAAGAATAACTTTGAGGTGGTTTCGTACCCTACAATAATCTCTTCGTTTGTTCCACTACAAAAAAAACACACTTCCGTGATGATACGTGTTTGTCACAGTAGGTCGCGTTTTCTGTCATGCATGTACATCCATGACAAATTTATGACAGAATCAAGATAGTCATACCTGTGCTGTCGTAGAAGTGTTCCATGACATTGCCAAAATTATCATCACGGAAGTGCCCACTTCCATGACGATAAATCGCGCGTCACAGAAGTGCATTCGTCAAGGGTGACCGACACGTGGCATCCACCATAACGGAATGCCGTTAAGCTATTGGGTCGGATTTTGGATCCGATAACCCGTTAACAGCCCTGACTAATGGGAAATTTCCACGTGTAAAATTCTGATTGGCCGAAGGGAACATCTGTCAGCTCGTCAGTGGGCCAGATGTCGCCCGTCCATTGGAGGAGACATGCCTATGATGCGTCGACACGTGGCTGGGCCCAACAGAGCCCCATATAGGTTAAAAAGGCCGGCCCACTCAAAGGCCTGTAGAACTTAATCAGGTACTAGTGGGCCAGCCCAATAACGGCCTGCTTAATAAAGGCCCATTTATGGCCCGAAGCCAGATCTGGCCCGTTAATTGTTCGCCCAATATTTGGGCCCATTTACGGCCCGAAGCCAAATCTGGCCCGTTAATAGTTCGCCCAATATTTGGGCCCATTTGCGGCCCGAAGCCAGATCTGGCCCGTTAATTGTTCGCCGAATATTTGGGCCCAACTACAGCCCAGTGACTTTCTGCTTGTTAGAGGCCTGATGTAGACATGGGCCCATTTCAGCCCGGTGTGACTTTCGGCCTGGGAATGGCCCGTGCTGCCCATGGGCCATATATGGTCCGACGGGACATCGGGCCCACTAACGGCCCGTGCTAAAGGTGGCAACAGTTAAGCCCAACGTGACTTTGGGCCTATTAAAGGCCTGTCACGTAATTCGACTCGTTGATGCCTATGCTAAGCTTTCGGCCTCTTAAAGGCCCATGATATCAGTGGGCCAACTAAGGCCCGAGATATGTTTCGGCCTGGTAACGGCCCGTGAGCTAACTGGGCCCAAAATGGCCCGGTCTACATTTCGGCCTACTGAAGGCCCGTCGATGACTAGTGAAAATTGAGGGCCAACATGCATTTTGGCCTGCTAAAGGCCCGTTGTTTCATCTCGGCCATAACAGGCCAGTACAATATTCAGCCTGTTAATGGCCCAACGCTACCTGGGCCAAACTAAGCGCTGGGTCGACAAAAGGCCCAACTAAAATATAGGCTGATGTAAGTTTGGACCTGGCGCAATGTGTGAAGGCCCCAATCATTCGGGCCCAAGAAAGACGCAGGCCGGCCCAATTGTGGCCCGCTAAAAACCTGGCCCGTTAGAGTCGAATGTTTCGGTCCGGTCGACTACATCTGATTTTTTCAGATAGCGAATGATGGCAGTAACTAGTAGGAATTAAGAACAAACCTACTCTATACAATAAAGAAATTACGGCATAGTAACTAAGAATAAACCTACACTATACAATAAAGGATTTAAGGTATATTACATCCACTGGGCATCGAAGTTCGCCACCAGTGATCATAAAGTGCAACGAAGAAGCAGATTACAAAAACTGGGCACCATTGCAGCGTAACAAAATAATACTGAACCGAGACCACTTCCAAGACAGTTCAAGAAAGGTTAGCCTTGCGGGGGAACTGCTGCGCAAGCTGCTGAGGAAGGCTGTGAGACCGGCCTAGCATGTCGGTCATAGCTTCCAGGTGTAGCTGTTTAGTGATGATGTTCTCATTGGTGTTCTCCGCAATCTTTCTTAGAGATAGGACTTCAAGTAGAAGTTGAGTTGCAGAATGCCTTTCTGCTAGAACTTGGGACTGAAGAAGTCGAACTGATTCAGACAACAAATTCTGTGAGCTTGTCTGACTGTTAGTCTCAAGTAACTTGAACACTGCATCAAGACAAGACTTTGGGGTTGTCTCGCTATCTTCAAGATGTTTTGCCTTCTTTGCTGCAATATATGTTGGGTTTGTCTCACAGCCTTCAGCAGACTTGTGCATGCCATCAGGCATATCACCCTGAAACAAAGCAGAGAGATGACATGTTTTGCACGTGTATAAGCAAAGATGACAACTGTTCTGTCAATTCTATCAAATTTCAAATTAGAAAATAAAGAGTAAGTTCAAAATATCAATAGCATAATTTGGCATTGTTCATAATGCGGGGAGCTTCACCACACTACTGGATTATCATGTCAACATAACAAGCATAGATGAAGGGCAAAAATCATTGTATCTATTTTGGATAATGTGCATGGCATGTTGTTCATATCATCAGCCACATCAGTAAGATAAAACAGGAGATGACAAGGTGCAAACGTGGGCTGCTTCACCACACACTGGATTATAGATCCACAAAAACAAGCATACATATAGGGAGTATTAAGTAATGTGCATGGTATGAATAAGGAATTTGGTTTTACAAGTAAAACTTAGAACTTACGGTTCTTACGAACATGCATTTTGGTAGAAATAGCAAACTAAACAGCAGTAAACGATAGGGAGTATGAGCAAATTAAACAGCAGTTGAGGATAAAGGCTTTAGAAGGACTGACTTACATTAACAGTTAACACCGGCTTTATAATGCCCTTCTCCGTGTCAAGGGAAGGATAACTCAAGAATTTCAGCACAGAATCTTCTTCATAAGCATTGCCTGTACTCTACATTTTGTAGAGAGTAATTATAGATATGATAATACCGGAAGGGATAGAGGATAATGAAGATAAGATGCAGATTGATGCTACATAATCAACTACCAATCCCTGGGAGTACAAGCGTTACAGGACAAAATGTACTGACAAGAGCAATGGGCTACACTTCTGCACTGGCATTGTCTGTGTATTCTACTTGTTGGTAAGATTAAATATAGATCTGATCCTTTTTAGTAAATGGTGGGTGAGGGAGATAAGATGCAGAATGCTACAAAATGAACCAATCCCTCTTCCCATAATACAAGAGTGTTTTGAACACTGGTGTACTGTACAAAACGTTCTTATATTATGGGACGGAGGGAGTAGCTGTTAATGTAAGTACAGTGATAGACCACGTTCACTCCTTACAAGAGGACTGCAGAGCTAAACCTCTTCAAAAGCATTGGGTTGATTCTAAATTTATGTAAGAGTCCATACAGATCTTATAATGTCCAGCAAATGGACGATTACGAGGCTAACATGTGCAGTGATGCTACATAATCAAACAACTATGAAAGTAAGTATGGTCATACAGGGCAAGAGGTACTCACAAGAGCAATGCAGTGTGCAGTATAGTTGCGAGATTCTGTGGTCCCTTGAGAACGAATGTTCTTCTGCTAACAGTTTTCGTACAAGTGAGACATTAAGGCAAATGCAGAAATGTAGTTCAAATTGTGATGTGATATCATAGACAGTACCTTACGCTGCAGCCGAGACCAATGTGTAACAAGATTATTCCAGTCACCGTCGGATAAATGTAGCACCGGAGACTTTACAGAAATTTCGTTCAGAGGCTTGCCATCGAAGTGCGCTTGCCTCAGGTAGGAACGATACTTCATCAATGAGTGCTTGAAAAGCGCAACCAACCCTTGCTCGTCATCACAATCCAGTTTGCTCCTCGCCTATTTAAAAGAATGAAATCTTGTGTCTTCTGTCAGCAGAAACATATGCAATAATGACCATGAATAACATTAGTACATTACTTACGCGTAAGTTGCGGAGGAAGACTGGAAAATGTTCTGTGTCTGCGGTATAATCTTTCCATGAAGGAAAGATGCGCACAAAGTTCCTGACAACAACATAAGCTTCGTCTTCTAAACTGGGAAGAAATGGAACAGGGGTCCTATTTGCTGCAATTGGGGCTCTCTCTGGTTCGAAAAGGGATTTGGCAACTGGATTTGGTGTAATCTTTGCTGGAATGGGGGTTTTGCGTCGTACAGCTGGTGCTATGTCAACTGGCATAATCATACTGTTTGCTGCAGTTGGGGTCTGCTGAGTTGGGGCATCAGAAATGACCAGTGTAGCAGGGCTAGAGTCTGCTAGAGTTGGGGTATTTTGTGGGTCAGGTGATATTGCAACTACACCTAATGGGCTATTTGATTTATCAGGTGCCACTACCTTTTCCAAATACTTTGCTTGTGCTCCTCCACGATCAGCAATCGCCCTCTTCCCTTTGAACGTCTGATACACAAGAACAACATTTGAATGGATAAATATGGTATGATGACAGATGTAATAAGTACTGAAAATGGATAGGCAGGGTGTATTCACATACACGATGTGTAAACTAAGCTAATGGCAGTTCAACAAAGTAGAAGCAATGCAAAGCATCAGTTGCAAGATATGTGCGAGCAATGTAACCTTGGAAAGTTAGAGCAAGTACCTTGATGGGTGAATAAGATAGGGCATCTTCCTCTGACTCCTCCACTAGGGAGCTACATTGACTTAGGTCTCCCTCTAGCTCAGAATCACTGCTAGGATCATATTCTGAGCATGAATCTGTAGGTGGAGAGCGTTTGCATTGCATTGCATCCAGACGTGATTTCAGTCCCTTAATGCCAAGTTTGACAGCCATGGCATTGTTCTGCTTTATTCTTTTCATGCGCGCAAGCTCATAATCATTATGATGCTGTTCAGAATCTGAGATTCATGAAAACATAAAAAGTAGTCAGATTATCTATGGAATGCATTGCAGATTCAACTCGGAGAGTGTCTCCCTATAAACCCCTGCATATGCAAAGTTCACCTCCCCAACCGTGCTGACCAGACCACACACAGAAATACAAACCCCTTATGTCTCTATAACAGGCAGGCACACATTTCAAAACTGAAGTAGGAACATTAGAATCATATGAAATTCGTATTTGAACAAATAAACTAAGCAATTATGAGTGGCGTAATGTTTAGCTTCAAGGGTGGAGTGTAGGTAGTGCGACACAAAGCAAGTCGGCAGATTGTATTCCATGTAAAAGATCGAAACCTATGTAAAAGCTGGAAATGACACTTTCTTTCTATACAATGCAGTGTTCGTTACCCACACATGATGGAAGAGATCACATAGAGAAATACTATTCACTCATGTCTACGGTTCCAGTATTTAGAAACAGGGTGGTCCACCCTAAAAGAATATTGACAACAAATATGACAAGGCAAGCATAGATGTAGTGAATCAATCATTTACTTGTGAGCTTACTAGGACAAGTATGCAGAATTGTAACTGCAGTAAGAGACCGTCCAAAATCTGAATGAAGAAGTTTGTCTGGCACTTATTGTTTGCAACTAATCGACGTGAATAATTGGATATTATATCGAATGAGTAAGAAAGACAAGTAAAATTGTCAACAAACCTGGCTTGCAGTAGTAATCTGGGTCAATGTCACTACGACCAACAATCCAAAATGACTAGTTTCTGTTCCGAGGGCCGGAATTTTGAAAACCCTGTGAACTTTAGAGGTACTAAAGATTACCGAAATACATCTGAACCATTAAGTGTAGGTAGCACTGAGCACACAACAAACCCTAATGACAGTCCTGCCTAATGAGTAATGAATCAATTAGAAAATGGGTGATGAGGAGTGGCTGCTGAGTGTTGAGGACGTATCTCAGGATAAATCGGGTTGGCTAGGTGGATGCTGCACGCCTGAGCCCTGAACGGACTGGGAAGGTAGGCACGGCGGCGCGCCCGGGCAACGGTGACGCTGTTGGGCGAGCGGCTCCTGGCCTCCTGTTAGTCCGGCGTCTCCTCCTAGAGTCATGCCGTCCGGGGACGGCAAGTCACCGGCGAGGCAGGCGGCTGGGGGCGAGTAGAGATCGGAAGCGCGCAGCAGAACAGAGGGGAATCGGGGCCTGGGACGACCCAAAATCCCAGGGTGGGCCGGCCCACCGTGGGCACCCTGTAGAGATACACACCCGAGCGGCGAACATGCATTTTCGAAACTAATTTAGGAACATTTAGCTGACCAATTAAACAACTCTGTTTTAATAATATCAGATTCATATTTGAACAACTAAGCTTGTTTAGCTTGATGGGTGGAGCAGTGTTATTATGACATGAAGCACGTATTCTGATCATATAGTGATCATAAAAGGGGGAAACTCTAAGCATATTTTTTTTAGCAAAAGACGGTTTCCCCTCCGATTTCTATTAAAGAAACCACCATGGAACCAACATGATCAATTAAACCCTAAGCATGATCAATTAAACCGTATTATGGCTGTGCCATGGCAGATTTGAAGCTGCAAACCGGAGAAATGATATTTAGCATCCATTGTTTGCTTCGAACTAAGAACTAAATTCTAAGAGCTGAAAAGAAAGTAGAGTAACCAAGTTAAGATCTATTTTCTGGTTGAGATCAAAAAGTTGAGGAGATATGAAGTACCACCTCTCTTGCGGCGCCGTGTAGGCATCGGGGGTGCGATGGCTGTCGGTGGCGTTGAAGCAGATCTGCGATGGTAGATGGGTGCATCGGGGGATAAGTCCCGTTGTGGTGGAAGAGAAGGTCGTATGAGCGGCCCCGGCAAAGAGGACGACGGCACCGATGAAGCGAGAGGACGCGATGCAAGGCTATTGGTCCGTCGCCGTGGATGAGAAACGTCCATCTCTAGCAGTGGACGACGCGGTCTTGGTAGGCGCTCCGGCATGGTGGAGGACGGTGGCGATGGATGTGGTAGAGGACGGCCGCGATGGATGGGGTGGCAGACGGAGGCTGGTGTGGGGATGGGGTGTTCTAGCGCGGATGGTGTATGAATGGGAAAATGAAGGGAGAGGTATGGGGAACCATGTTTTTGGGACGCGCCTGTCTGAAATCTGGGAAAGTTACGAACTTAGCCCCCGTTTAAAATTTGGACGTCTCGTCGGTTGGAGATAGGACGGTAATCTCGCATCTCGCCTATATTTGCCCAGAGCGATTTCGGGCGAGGAGAGGGTGGTTGGCGCCCATGGTTGGCACCCACGGTGTATGAACGGGGCTGATAGGTAGGGCGGTTGTGTCACGTCTGAGTGAAGTTACAAACCTGCCCCTATTGACGGTGTATGAACGGGGCTGACAGGTAGGGCGGTTGTGTCATGTCTGAGTGAAGTTACAAACCTGCCCCTATTGAAAATATTTGCCTACATCGATTTCGGCCGAGTCGAGTTTGTTTTGCCGCCCACCGTGTATGAATGGGGAATGGAGGGAGAAACAGAGGTCTTTCGGACGAGCTTGAATCAAATGAGTTTTGCCGCCCATGTTTGACGCTCACCGTGTCGGAATGGGCTCAGAGGCGGTCGTGTCACGTCTAATTGAAGTTACTAACCTACCCCTATTTAGAGCAGTGGAAATCGGGCCGATGGATTGTCCGTGTAATGGGTAGACAGTAATTTCCATCTCCCAAACACTTGGCTTCGGGCAGCCGACGTGGGAGTGGACATTTTGCTGCTTCTTTCGAATTTTGGGACAATAAGCATCCACGTTTACCCTGGCAACTAAATTCGAATCCATTTTGTATTCCTATATGAATCTTTATAAATCATTCTATGTGTTTTTATATATATTCAAAAGGACGAAAAGATGTATTCCACTATCATATATGAATATGGTTTACAAATGCCGATACTCAAATTCAGAAACTAGAATCCAGTTTAAGGTGAATTCGAATATTTGGAACACTTCATGTCCAACTCAAATGTCACACGCAACATAATGTGTACTCCCATTTAGATATGTAGACAAGCGATGTATCAAGATTCAAATACCGAGTCAATCAACCAAGAATGTACAGAACTAACAGACATATAAACACTTATAGAGTATATGGATCAATAATATCAACTAACATACATAAGCCAGGCCGTTGTACTTTATTTTGGCTACAACAGCATCCTTTTTTAGCCAGCATCTTGGCCCTTTCCGATGCGTGCCACTTATGGTCCATCTATACTACTACTATT
This sequence comes from Triticum aestivum, assembly GCF_018294505.1. Taxonomy (NCBI): domain Eukaryota; kingdom Viridiplantae; phylum Streptophyta; class Magnoliopsida; order Poales; family Poaceae; genus Triticum; species Triticum aestivum. The sequence goes on from NC_057802.1 coordinate 109,582,283, forward strand.
GCTGAATGCACATTCAGCCCGATTGGCATATTTGTAGGTCTGGCACAGCAATCCAAATGAATGTCTCCGAGTCTTATCAATTAATACAGACTTGTGCTCAAATAAAATTACAAACCAAAAACAAAACAAAACAATTATTACATGATCTCTAAAACAAATGGTTTGATTGATTACATGAACAGACAACACAAAGGTTATTCAACTATGGAAAGAACATTTCACCTATGATTTACCAAGTAGGAATTTAATTTCCTTTTTTTCCTTCAGGACCTTAACAATCTGGTCAGTCTCAGCTTGCTTCGTTTTGAAATCCACCAAATATTTAATGGTTGTCTTGAGTACTGCTTGTGATTGTGTTGTTTGCTTCCTCAACATGTCAACTTCATCTCTAAGTGCAGAAGCAGAATCTCTTTCTACCACTAGTTTAGCCTCTAGAGCATCAGCAGTTGGCAATTCATAATGCACGATTGGGCCGGTGCCACTGCTGTGGGATGATGCAACGTCCATGGGGACCTCGCTCTTTGATCTTGGGCTAACCTGTTTTGCCATTAAAGTTCCGATTGGATTCAGAAAAGTTGAAGTTAGCAAAACATCTCAACTGGGAGTTATAACAGCAAACCAGTTAAACAAACAAGGAATTAAAGAGTTTCAATTGGATGCTGAAAAGTAGTTATTAACATCATTGTAACCCGCTGTTGCAGCAGCAAAGCAGTTAAACAAACAAGTAGATATTTAAGTTAAGGCAAACAGGTAATTCTTAACAGTAAGTATCAAACACATAGATAGGCGCAGTCTACAATATGATTAACAGGCTGTGCCATTATGTAATCAGTAGCAAACTAAATTAAGCCAAGCAACGTAATTGAACAATTTTGCAATAAGTGGCTAACTAAAATTCCGAGAAGCAGGTAACTGAACTTACGCTAGTTCTTTGTACACGCACACTGCAACTTCTTTTTCGCTTACAAGGTTGTACGAAGGAGTCCATGGCATCAATTGCTTGGATACACAGTCCCAATACTTCTTTCTTCCCACACTGCATGGGTAAGTCGAATGGTTAATATGGTAAGATGGTGCGTCCTTGATATGTTATATGAGGACGTGTAGTCAGACTAGTTGTAGCCAAACACATCACACTGGCTTTTACTATATATTTCATGCGGTTACTTTTGGCATATCGAGATCTAAGCAATCTACAATAGGATGAAAAGACTGGCATCCTTCACATTATTGGCGAACTCAGTTCATAGAAACAAGCAATTCAACCATTCTGTGGGTAAATCAAAAGCGTCACTGGAATATTTTCACTATCCAATCATACACGCAAAAAGGGGCGACGCCACCATAGGGGCTGGTATGGGCGGCCGCCTCAGGTGGCTGGAAAGTGTGCACCTAGTTTGAGTCGTCCAGGTTGGCCCATGCTAGTTTTGTTCGTCCCAACGCACGTGCAGGCAATGTAAAAAATGAAGAAAAATGTTTCAATTTGGATGGGCCAATAACATAAGTGCAAGGCAGGCCCTATAGCAGGCTCGCGGCCCAAACGAGTGCCTCCCATATCGATCGACAGCAGGAAAAATCCCAATTCATTCGCTCCAGCCTCCAGTCTGGTTCGCTCCTAACCTAGCCGCCGCTGGACAGACCGACATAGCACTTCCTCGCGCCCTCGTTGGAGGGCAGTCGCTGGGCTTCAAGCGAACAGAAGGACAAGAAGATGAAGATCCAACCCTGGGTGTAGCCTGCGTGGGAGGCAGCGGCGGCAGCACGGGCATGGCATCGAGCTTGCGCAAATGGACAGTCGCAGCTTGCAAGAGTAGCATGCGCAACGAGCAGGTACATCACATCCCTGATTATATCTAATTCAACTCTTCAATTTCTGGCCAATAGTTAAACCTGACGGTGTTGCAAAACTGCTTGTATGTAGGGAATCTATGAGAAAATGAAACCAATTTCTACTTATTTTATAACTCCCCAATCAATACTGAACTGACTGAATCTGATGTATCTAATCAAGTTTCCGGTGCAAACATACAAGCTCATGTTGTTCTTGAGCCTGAAGTGTCTAATGAACAGACTGCTAATGAAGGATTTGATGCAAACATTTTACATGCTCTTGGTGATGAACATATAGTGTCTAATGAGGGATCTAATGCAAGCATTTTGCAAGCTCATTGAAGGATCGAGTGTCTAATGATGATCTACTATGTTGAGAGAGACAGAGATTTGCAGGCATTGATGACCAGCAAATTATAGTGCATTTTCATAGCTTGAGGAAACGTCGAGGCCATCTACCAGAAAGTCCCCGTATCATGACAACATAGCATAAATACTTTTCTAATCTATTGTTTGAAACTATTGGCATACTTGTGCAGGATAGATATATTGATATGCAGTTTGCGCACTGGTTATACGTGCAATTACACTTCGATATTTTCAGCCAGAGAACGAATAATTCAAGCAGGTACAGACCATGTTTGTAGTCCTTGTACACCATGTTGCATTTTGTGTTTTTGGTGCTTGCATCATTTAGTGTTTATAATCTGAACTACTTTGGACCATTAGCTGGTTTTCAAAGTGCATGTAGCTTCACATTTCTCAAGTTATGTTGATTTCCGGAGTGCAAGTGCCTTCGTATTTTTTAAGTTAAATGTTCGCCCCTGGTAACTTGAATTCGTGGATTAGCCACTGCACACAAATCATACACGAATGCCAGTACGAAATTAAATGAAATGTAGGGACTTACGCTAGCTCGTTGTACAGGCTCACTGCAGCTCTGCTTGCGCTTGGGATGTTCCATGTACAAGTCCATGTTACCACTTGCTTGGATGTGCAGGCCTTGTGCTCCTTGCATCCCCCTCTGCATTTTTGACACGGCGAATGGTTGATCAAATAAGAGGAATCGACCTTGATGTTGTACCAGAAGACAAATACTTACAAGGTTATACGGGTGTGCAGGATGTGTACCAGATCCCGTAGCGCCGTCATGCTTTGCTAAAAATGGATTTGCTTGTTTCAGATGATATCTCCAGAAGAAATAAGAGTTAAAGTCAGAGTTGCATAGGCGTGTAAGCTAAGAGAGCAGTGAAAGGATATCCAAACATCGTCGGAACAGTGCACAAGGGAGTGATGTGTGGATACCTAGTTCGGGCCGGCGTTTGGGCATGCTCGCCTAGCTAGAGTGCGGGTCACTTCAGAGCCGTTGAGGGTGATGCGCTGGCATTGGCTGGCCGCACACGGATGCAGATCTTGATGGCAGCGGAGCGCTACGATGCGGTGGACGAGACTGTTGGTGAAGCCCCAACGGCCTCGGGGGGCGGAGGTGCGACGATGTGCTCGGTGAAGTAGCCCCGGTGAGCTGGGAGACGGCGTCGGTGAAGCGCACCTGATGCGGTGGAACTCGGTGTCTGTGAGGCACGTCGGTTGCGGCGGCCGAGGTTGTCAGTGGACCACCTGGTGCGGTGGACGAGGGCATAGATGAGGCAGCTCCGGTGCGGTGGTGAAGCGCGACCGTCGTCTTCATCATCGTCGTCCGGCACAGAGGTGGGGAACGGTGGGGAAAGAGACAAGACGAGGGGCGATTCGAGGGTTGGCGGGGAATTAGGGATTTGAGCAATCTGGGCGCGGAAGGGGACGGTGGAGAAGAGAGATTTTGCAGGGCTGGAATTGGCGCCGCCAGATATTTCAGTCCGAAACGTGGAAGCGCGAACTTATATTGTCGTCGTCCTTTTTTTGGGGGGGGAGGGGGGTGGGTGGCTGGGTGCTACGTGTCCGTCCGACACACGCGACCACCCCGACAGGACTATGCTTCGGTGCCTTAATGCACCTGCCTTTGTGTCCATGACATGTGGGCCCAACAGGTGGCTGGCCCACATGTCAGTGACCCAAAGGCAGTTGCCTTTAAGGAACCGAAGCAGCGTCCACCTTGACACGACCCTGGTCTGCCTGGTGCGCCTACATTTGAGGATGCAAACGTATCTTCTTTCATTTGCAAACGAACCTGTATGTATTACCATGCCCGTGTTTTCCTTGCAATAATTAGTCATTCGAAACGAGATACTCCATCCGTTCACTTTTGTAAGTCGTTTCAGACAACTTAAAATGAACTGTTTTGCACATTGTCTGAAATGTCTTCGAGGTCTTATAAAATTGAACAGAGGGAGTACTATAAATTAATTAATGAGGAGTTATTTGAAAAAAAATCGAAACGGTACCCATGCTAATGTGGATTAGAGTGTGTCACATAATTAGTTATTTGAATTAGAGTGTGTGTCACGTAGTTAGTTATTTGAATTAGAGTGTGTGTCACGTAGCGATCTCCAATTCTAACGTGGATTTCGCATTTCACTGTATCCATGCTACTTTTTTAATACAAATTCATATGTATATGATGAACACCATGGTAGTGAGAAAACTTTTGGATGGATTCAAACATATGACCTACAAAATAGCACAACAAACTGAGTCAATGTCAACTTTTCGAAACTTAGTATGGCACGAATTCGAAATAATTACCCGTATGCCTGGTCCTCGGTTGAAATCTTACAATGTACACCGAATTGAAACATCAATATTAAGTCTCGTACTATGTACATTCAAATGTTGTTTTTAGCCCCCCCCCCCCCGCACAAACGCTACATACTTCCTGTATCGGTCAATCTTCCTCTCCTAACCACCTTAGGAAGCTATCGGTTTCCAACACACGTTCATTCTTTCTCTCCATGTTTCGATCTCTAAGTCTCTCAACTATACAACCCCTTTTTCCACTCTGTTACCAAATTTACCTCACACACCCGCCATTGCACCCCATGCCGAGCTCTCTCTCTCTCCCCCTCTCCCTCTCACGCTAAATACATGTATTTCCTACCTAGCCCCCCAACCTCTCGTGCGCACGCACGCACGTTGTATATCTAGGTCACTCCCTCGAGACTGTCTCACTCTTTCTTCCGCACGGCGGGCCACACTCGCTCAATCTCGCTCTCTTTATCTGAGTCTTGTTTAACCTCGTTTTCTTTCACACACAAATGATATATCTCCCTGTTCGGGCCTCGATCGACATACTCTATACTCTCTCACGCAGATTGTCTATCTAGGTCAGTCCATCCAAGCTGCCACCACTCTTTCGACCTCATGGTGGGCCATGCTCACTCAATCTCTCTCTCTCTCTCTCTCCGTATGTCTCGATTGACCTCGCTCTTTCTCGGACAAAAACGATATATCACCATGTTTGAGCCCAATTCGACCTATTCACATTGTATACTCTCTCACGCACATCGTCTATCTAGGTCACTCTCTCCAACCCGTCTCACTCTTTCGATCGCACGGCGACCCTATGTGATCGGTTGACCTTGCTTCCTCCCACGCACAAAATATATCTACACGTCTGTGACTGGATCATCTCTCAAGCTCTATCTTACAGCCCTCACCCTTGCCAAAAAGTTCAATCAGACAATATCTCTCCAGAGCATATATATTTGTTCAATGAATGTCGGACCACACTCACTTTGTCTCTCTATCTATATGTCTCTCGATTGACCTCGCTTTCTCACACCGTATCTTCCACGCGTTGAAGCTACTACCTCTCCATCCCTCGCAAAGCCGGAGCTATTTATATTGCGAGGGGCACTCCAACCTTGGATTAATTTGTGTAGGCATTTATTCCAGTCGGTTTAGATTATATTTTCGTAGCATTCGGCCCACAACTACTCCAAACACCGTTGCAACCCACGCAACTCCCCTAGTTGATTTCCCTCTGGCTCGGTTATCGCTCTCTCGCACGTCCTTTCTCGCCTTCAACGTCGCACCATGGTATTATTGAAAAAACTATGTTGTTCTCTTTAATTATTACAAATAAGCTACAAAACTACACACCGATAGTCCGCTTGGAATGGAACAAATTTCGACCCACAAATTAAAGTGCTACAAACTACACACCGAGGGGCCCACATGTCATGAAACAAATTTGGACCCATATACAAATTAAAAAATAAAGGACGAGGATCGAACATGCGACCGGGCCTTCAAGCCGCACGTCAATAGGCAACATACGTAGAATAGCAATGTTTGTTGTACCCCCTTTGTTCACATAATGTTTTTATATTACCACAGCCTAATTAATAGATAACATGTAATATTATTTTTAGTACTATTCGCCTTCACTTACTGGTGGGTTCCATGTGTGCTCTCTCTCTCCTCCCCTTCTGCGTTTAGACGCACGGGCAAACAGGAAGAACTCGCGGGCGATGTTGCCGTTGACCATATCTGGACGCGTTCACAAGTCACGGCACCAGTTTCACGTACTAGCAGCACTAGTCAGTGTGTACGTGCAATGCACGTTAATTTGGAAGTATATTAAGTGCATGCGGATATTAACTACTAGGATATTATTTGCGTGTTGTCATGTGATTAGCACTATTTTTGGCATGAAATTAACTGCACGCTAAACATGTTGAGCGCTCGACATTGAAGCAGTCTAGGTCGTTGGATGACAAGGAATACATGTGGCTTGATGATGTTTTATATTTAATTTGATACGGCTCTAGCAGAACATTCAATCGATCAAACCATACATTTCGTTCAGTCAGACTCCGACTTTAAATTATACGACGATCGATATAAAATAAACGGAAATGATAAACGTTCGGATTTTAAGCATGGCAATCCGAACGTTTTTCATGGCAAATTTAGATTACGCGGCGGTGGCGGGGGCGTCTCGTGGTGGGAAGCGGCTCCTCTACCGTGCTCTGTGTGTCGTCGGGCAACTGACCGACGGCGACGTCTTGCGCCATTGTTGGCGTACTCCTGGACGTTGGCCTAGCTTCAAGGAAGGCCAAAATGTTCTGGACTTCGGAGCGAGTCAATTGGCGGGAGGAGGCGACTAGCGTTGGTGCAAGGAAGCAGTGGACGGCGGCCATCCATGCCGCTGAGGGGGGCACTAGCACCCGCGCGGGGACAGGCGCTGTCAACGGCGCAGCGGAGACATTCGTGTGCACGGGCACCGGCACGGGCGCGCATGTCAGTGCACGCGCTGGCAGGTGCACGGGCACCGGCATGGGCGTGCGCGTCAATGCACGCGCAGGCGCATGCGCTGGCAGGTGCACGGGCGCGTGAAAGTCAGCGAGGACCTCGTGGAACCCCGTGGGATCAAGCTCGGCGACAATGTGCGGCTCCCAGCCCATCAATGCCATGGGGATGGGCACTGGCGCAGTCGGGGCGACGAGAGCCGGAACGGGAGCGGGGACAGGCGCGGCGTCTTCCCGCAAGGCCAGTTCAAGCTCATCCCAAAGCGTCTTATGTTCTTGAGACTCCGGCTAGGTGTCTTCCTCAGGAAACTGGAACACTAAGGGCAGACCATCGTGATGCAGCATGGCGTACGTTTAGGTCAAGCTAGTTGGAGGTAGACGACAGGAGAATCGGAGAGGAAGAGAGAGGATTATAGCGATACCAGGTAGTGCGGGGTTGATTTTAAACTGCGGCGCCGGCGACATTGAAAGTGGGAGCAGTTGGGACGACGGTGGGCGACGGAGCCTGGTCACAGGGCTCGCCTCCCGGTGAGCTTGCACACCGCTCTGCTCGCACGCCTCCCTGACAGCCGGCGTAGCGGTCTGCTCGCACGCCTCCCGTCGACTCACAAGCTTGCTTGGACGGCACGTGCCGATGAGAAGTGGGGACTCGTGGTGGCACATAAACGCCCACGGTTTCAATAGTGAAAGTGTTCGCCTTAACGTGACAGGTCTTTGTTCCAAAATACCTTGGCTCTTCATTTGTGCAACTTGTCATAAGCAGCTTGTCTCAAATTGAAGAAAAAACTTACGAAGTAATATTTGTGCCATATCACGTGACCATGCTTAGTTTCAAGAATTTATGCTCACTTTTGGATTTTTTGAAATTTAAGATCCAGGATTCGAAACAATATCATAACCTGCATCATGCAATAAATTTTCAAGCCGTACATCTATCCTGTTTTATTTCTTAAGAAAGGATTTGGTCAAACATTTTGCTTAGTTAGACTTCAGACAAGTTATATATGCAGAGTAAAAGGATAATCCCTCCGTACCAGTGCATTGCCTGATATATTAACTCAAGTACTAGGCACGAACAAACGGGCTCAATTATGTGCTCATCCTCGTGTAGTAGTAGTAGTACTAGGCAATGCAGTTGACGGGTGACCTTGACGAGCGGCGACCGAGGGAATTGAACCGTGCTCGGCACGGTAGGTAACGTTGTCTAGTTACTAAAGCATCCCTCCGTTGTTCATCGGTAGTCATTATGGACCGGGGACATGAGGGGAATTTCCTAGGGCTGGAATTCTGGCCGCCAGATATTTCGACTTGAAACGCCGAGGCTCGACTGGTTGGGGTTGCCTAATGTGCGTACCACGCACGCCACCGAAGGACACGTGCCCGGTTTTTTTTAGGATCAACATGAGCCAAGGTCTGGCTGGTACGCCGTTGGGTCCTACCATTCGAGAATACGAAAGGAACCTTTTAAATTGCCGAACGAATCTATGTGTATTACAATACCCGTATTTTCCTTGCAAATACTAATCTCAACGTGGTAATTGATTTATGACGAGTTGTTGAATTAGAGTGAGTTTGTGATATAGTGATCTCAACGTGGATTTCACATTTCATGGTATCCCTAGTAAGTTTTCCAATGCAAATTCAAATTTAAAAGATGAACAATATGGAGGTGAGAAAACTTTGTATGTATCAAGCATATGACCACACACACACACACAGACACACGAACACAACAACAATCCAATAAGTATAGTGCATCTATTTTTCCAAACCATGCATGTATGACACGAATTCAAAAATACTCCTTCTATTCCTAAATATTAGTCTTTTAGAGAGTTCAACAAGTGACTACATACGAGCAAAATGAGTGAATCTAGACTCTAAAATATGTCTATATACATCCGTATGTGCCAGTCCATTTGAAGCCTCTAAAAAGACTAATATTTAGGAACGAAGGGAGTAAAATGTAAGACATCCATGGTCCTCAGTTTAATATTTAAAATGAACATGAAACTGAAACATGAATATTAAGTCTAGTACTACAGTACATGCAAATGTTGTGTTTAGGCGGAGCTATGATTGTCGGGGGTCAACCCCTCAACCTTAGATAAAATTGTGGAGCTCTGTTTAGGGTTGTTTAGATTATATTTGTCCCCACCCTCCCAACCACCGATTGGTTGTGCACCCCCACCCCTCCTCCCCGGGAGAATATCATGTGCCCCCATACCTTAGATGCTATATGCCGATACGAGTTGCTTGGAGCTTGTAGATCTGAGATATAGCAGCTCACATGATGTGTCCTAATATTTTTGCAGGAAACCTTAATGAGTTTGAGAATTGCACACAATTTGTACAAAAACTACTTAGATGCCCTTTGATCCCATATCCAACGACCTCGAAGCTCGTATCACCGTAGCATCTAAGATGAAGGAGGACATCATATTATCCTGTATGTAAGAATATCATGTGCTACCACACCTTAGATGCTTTTGTGATACAAGCTCTTCGGAGGCGTTGGATTTGTGACCCAACACCTCCTCGGTGGTTCGAATGGTTTATTGCAGAAAAGCCCCAAAAGAGTTCGGCCACTGCTTACAAGCACAAAGACTGCTCAGATGCCATTGGATCTCAGATCAAACGACCTCCAAGCTCGTATCACCGTAGCATCCAAGCTGCGATAGCACCTTATGTTTTCTCGCACGGGAGAGTATGAGGTGCTCCCGCACCGTAGAATCTATGGTGATACGAGTTCACTAAGATCTAACGGCCCACAGTAGGAGGTTTGAATGTTTTTGCAATATATGGCTGATAGAGTTTGGGAAATGCGCAGAAAGTACAAGTACTACGCATGTGCCATCTGATCACTGATCATACGACCTAGATGCTCATATCACCGTAGCGGGTAATTAAGCTACGGGGAGCACCTAATATGAGCACCGGGGAGCCGTTGGATCAAAGATGCATCAGCACACACGAGGCCTGAATGTTTTATTTGCAAAAAAAACCTTTGGAGAGTTTGGAAATTGCGCATAATTACAAAGACTACTCCCAACCCATTGGATCTCACTTCCAACGGTGTAAAAACTCGTATCACCATATTATCTAAGCTGCGGGGTGGATGTGATATTCTATGCCGCTGTCATTTTGTTCGTAAACTTGCAAAATACGTGTAACTCGTGCCGTTACTTGTCTAACCGCGCAAAGTGTTTGTTCAAAAAAACCATCCTACACTGAAATATCGGAACAACACACGGGGGTCCCACTTGTCATTAATCAAATTTGGACCTAAAACTAACAAATCTGAAAGACGAGATTCGAACTGGCAACCTGGACTACAAAGCGTAAGTCGATAGCCTGAAAAAACGAACGGTTGTTGGCTTTGTCCCATAACTTGATTTTATATAGTACTTGCGTTGAGTAGAGTAGGGGGAGTGCCTCGTCAACACGTGCATGACCGTTGTCTCACTTACTGGTGGGTCCCAGGTCTGCGATCTCAATCTCTCTTCTCTCCATTGTCTAACCTTTGCACGGGCACACACGAAGAGCGGCGCTAGCTTGCCGTGGTGTTATTACAACTAAAAAAAAGCTTGGAAAATAGAAGAATCACCTAGAACAAGAGACGTTGTGGCTGGTCGAGACGGAGCTAACCACATCTATCCTCCGTGCCACGTTTGCATGATGAAGCTGTGTGGCTAGTGGGGTGTTTTCGACCGACTGGCTGGGTCCCGAGGTCGATCCATAGGTACTACGTCTGATACAGTATATTTTTACACGCACATTTTTCCTCCGTGCCGAGACATGGCACACCCTACCGCGCGGTTTCGGGGTCCTCCCGGGTGGTGCACGCATATATTCTTCCTGACGTGGGACGCCCTACCGCGCGTTTTCTGGGTCCTCCTCGGTCATAGCGCCGAAGCAAGTAAATGAGTCATCAAATCACGAAAGACCACCTTTCCCGCCGAGTACATCAGTGAAGCACGGTGGCTAGCTAGTTGGGCTAGTTCGACCGATTAGCTAGGCCGCCGCCACATTTGTTTTTTCACCCCTTTTTTTATCTACTTGCCGGCAGGTAAATTTAAATATCCACCGCGGCGTTGCTCTGGTGTTTGGGTGCGGCAGGATTTTTAATTTTTTGATTGACGGGAGCAGGTGCGGCAGGATTTTTAATGTTTTGATTGACGGGAGCAGGCGCAGCAACAATTAGTCACGATGACTCCGCCTGTAAAAGCCCATTGCTCCCTGATGTGAGAAATCGTCGACTGGTGTTTTACCGTGGTGAAAACCAAAAGATTCCCCGCTCCCTCCGCCTTCCCGTAGATTGCATTGCCTTTCAGCCGTTTCGCCCCCTTTGCTTCCTCTCCCCATTGCTTCTACCTGGTGCCATGGCGGCGCAGCAGATCACGGAGTCCGAGGTGAGGCGCCTGACACAGGAGCTCCATGCCAAGGATGCGGAGCTCAGGGCCAAGGACGTGGAGCTCCGTGAGCTCAAGGAGGAGAGGAGTGCCATGCTCCTCCGTTATGTGCGGGAGTTCACGGAGCTTCAAAAGCGGCAGGCGTCCACCACAAAGATGCTCGAGGCGTCGGCGGCGTTGCTGCAGAAAGCGGGAGATACGATAGGCCGTCAGGGGAGCCGGCTGGAGCGCGAGCGGGCCGATCGTGAAGAGGTCCAGGATCGCCTCAGCCACTTGGTGAACCAAGTTGCCACACACGTGTTGCGGCTGCGCGATGCCTACCGTCGTACCAGCGCGACGATGCCGGCCGTCGGGCTAAACCCGTTCGACCACCCGGTCGACTTCAACGAGCTGCGACTTCCTGACCTGGTCTCCTTCTTCACCCATATCTCCGAGGAGCTGAGCCGTCTCCGCGCGATGGTGGGGGCTGAGCTGGACAAGGAGGGGTTGCGGGCTGCCGTCGCCGTTGCCGGGCGAATCCTTTCAGGGCTCCGTCACCGGAATCCATTCGTGCCATTGGACGCCGTCTTTGACGAGCTGGCTCCCGTCGACCGGGAGCGGGCTCTGCGGGCGGTTGCACCCTGCATCACCAACGTCGTGCGCCTCGAGAAGCAGAGGGATTCGGTGGTGTTTAGGCGCCCTCTGCATGGCATGTCCATGTCTCGGCGCAACATGACCGTTGGATCAAACTCAGACGGGGCAGATCAGTCACTGTAGCACAAAGCGTGTGGGTGTGTTTGGTTGCATTCTCATCTCAATATAGTTGTTTCCTCTTCATGTATTTTTGTCAACCTACTAGTGTGGACTCATGCACCCTTCATGCACTCTGCCAAACACCCAAAAGTGGGTCGAGAAGGGAACTTTTGCTCCCATCCTGTGCACCCTTCATACACCCTGCCTAACACTATTCGTGCTTCATATGGTTCATGTTTCGTGGAGTACTGTAGCACTGTACTCTCCGTGCGCTGTGGACCTAGTTCTGTTAACATTGATCTCACCGTTCATTCTCGACCGGACAGTCGAAAAAGCGGTACTATGTTACATATAGGAGTAGTTGACATGCGCACAACATCATTTGTTATCGTCATATCTTAATACACTAGCAACAAGATTGTGTAGTACTGACGTATGAACCACTGCACATGCCTAGTAGTAGGAGCACTGTGTATGTTCAACTGGCTGCCGTGTTTCGCGCTCCTCCGTCGTAAGAGTGGAAACGCTTGCTGTAATCATTTTTTTCTTCAGAAAAACAGTGGACACGCTCTACCGTGTGGATCCTCCTCCAGCCATGCACTAAATTACTCACTTTCGCCGACGTGTGGGTTAGCCAGCACCTGGGTCCACCAGCCATGCACTAAATTACTCCGTAGTAGAGTGACGGTAGACTACCTAGATCGAACCGCCGCAGTAATGCCCAATGAGCCGTCAAATCACAAAACCCCCTCCTTTCCAGCAGTAAGTTGGACGGACGAAGCAACCATCATTTCACTCTTCTCTCTCAGCTTCCTCTCTTGAAGAAAACCCCCACCCGCTTCGCTTCTCCCTCATCTCGTTCCTCCTTTCACTCTTCTCTCTCAGCTTCCTCTCTTGGATGGACGCCGGAGCACCGGCCGACGTGATGTCTATGGCTCTGGCCAAAACCGTCGAGGCTCATGGTACGAAGAAGCGCAAGCACCCCGCCGAGACTACCGCAGACAAGCTCAAAGCCATTTCCCTGTCCAAGCCCCCCTCTTCGGGATCCCTCATTAAGCAAGTCCAGGTAATGTCTCTTGTTGACGATCTTTTTCTCGATCTTGATCGTGTTTTTTCATCTAACACGTAGTACTAGTACTGGTAGTACAACTTTTTGGGTGATCTTGCATGTGATTTTAGTGTGCCAAATGACGGTTCTAAATTCCTCTTTTGACCAAAACATGTGAGAGGTTGACACTGATTTCTTATAGATTACTTTCAACTACTCCCTCTGTCCCAAATTTCTTGTCTTATATTTGTCTAGATACGGATGTATCTAGTACTAAAATGTAACTTGATACATCCGTATCTAGACAAATCTAAGACAAGAATTTTGGGACGGAGGGAGTACTTTATGAACATCAATGCTACCTTTTAAGAGGGTATATTTGCCTCAGTAACTTGTGTTATGGATATTGCATGTAATCCCTCTGCTCTCATGCCTTCGAAGACATGTTCTAGTGTCTTTGTTCACTCATTTCTGTGCGTATATGTAGTCATATATGGAGTATAATATCGAAAATCATCTTATATTTCTGAACAGAGGTAGTAATAAAATATGGTTTCTGTTTGAATTAGAACCAGGTCCGCGGTGGAGATGAAGTTCTCAAAGTCATGCCGTGTGAACTGGAAGACCTGATGATGAGTTCTACTGCTGAATTATCCAGCTGCTGTGTCCTTGTCGCCACGTGTCCTGAACTAGTGTTTTCCTGTAGCATTGTTGTCAGGCGTGTTCTCGAGGCTGTACTTGACCACAACAATTTCCTAGCTGTGCCTTTGATTACGAAGGGTGTGGTTCTTGTAAAGCTTCCCAACAAATCTGATGTGGCCTGTCTTCATCGTCATGTTTATGAGTGGAAAGACCACTCTATTAGGTTCTCCAAGGTTGACAAGATGGTGATGGTGCATGTAGACATCTCACACGAAGTCCATGGCCTAGTCAGTTATGCGGGGTTCATCCCGTAGGTCGGTGGCAAGAAATAGTCTGCAGAGTTTAGTTAGTGCAACTTTGCTTGTCTGTAGCAAGTACTGTTGTTCAGTACTTGATTTGTGTTTGTGAACCCTGTATTGTTTATTAGTACTTCCGCTTTTGGTGTGTGAATGGTCTATGTTAATGTCTATGTTAATGTCTGTCCACTCAATTCAGTCTGTATATTTTGAAGTATCCAGATCATATTTTTTGTGAGGACGGTTTATCGATTATGGTTACACTCCAATATCTGTATGCATTGCAGGGTTTATCGCACCCACCAGGATTTCCAGTCCCATGGATGTTTGGTCCATACGATTTGTCACGACCTTTGGACTGTCCTGCTTGTGGGAGTAGGCGGGGCCCCTGCATGCCACGCGTAGTTGGACGATCAATCTTCTGTTTAGTACTTCAACATAGTGATTTCCTGGTAAGGATTCACTCGTGTCACATCAAGTAAATCTTATTGATTTACTGTCTAAATCTTATTGATTTAATGTCATGTTTTCTTTCTTTTCCTGCAATTTTACGATGTAGGTTTTGCCATGTGACATTCATCACAGAATAAACCGTTTGGTTTGCTCTACTATGACTATTTTTGCAGGTTTCACTTCTTATGTCGTGTCAGTAACGAAGGCACTGTCCATCACGTATATTACTGGAAAAAATTGGATCAGTCTGTTGTCTGAGTACAAGCTGAATCCCTATGATGAACTACAGTTTGGTTTAACAAAAACGCCACAATTAGTCCTTCTCGCGTTTAAAAGAAATGAAGAAAAAAACTGGATCACGGTCACGGATCCTAGTCAAGTTAGAAAGCTGATCATAACAGACCAGACACGATCGCCGCTGTCTGACACAGATCGAGCACCGGCAGTTTCTCTAGCACTGACAGCGGCAGCAGCTCAGTATGATCCAGCTGAGGATTGGGCACCGACCGCGTTAGCGGATCAGTCTGATCTACCAGAGGATCGGGCATCGACTCCGGCACCTGCTCTGACACCGGCACCGGCTCTACAAGGAGCACCATCTCCGGCAGCAGCAGCGGCTTCGGCACCTGCACCAACACTTGCACTTGCATCTGCTCCGGCCCGTCCAGTTGCACCGGCAACAGACTGGGCTGCAGTTCACACTTCATATACCAAAGTCCTTACAAAAACCGACATGTCCACCTTCTTGGTAAGCATTGGCCGCCCAAGTGCTTCGTTCTTTTTTCTTTCCATGTTGTTTCACATGATTCACTGTGTTGATCTAACTGTTTGGGTATGTCTTCTTGTTTGCAAACAGAGAATTCCTAGAGCAACGAGGGAGTCGTTCAACAATCCGGGCGACCGCGGCCAAGTTTCTCTTACCATGCGCAGCCTTGGTGTGAATGAACCTGCTCAATATACCGTAAGTACAAAGGATGGTCACATGATGATTGATGCTAAAGGATGGTTAAGGTTCAAATCTAAATCATATCTTGCGGTAGGGGATGATGTCAAAATCGAACTTTCTCGGCAAGGAGAGCTGGTCCAAATCAACTTTGAAATTCTTCAGTAGCAGCACGCAACTGTCGAACTGATCTATCCTCCGAGAGATTTTGATGTAATAATCTGGCATTGTGAAACAAGTGTCCTGTGTGTATAAGTAGTACGACAGTATTATTTATCACATGGTATATCGTTGATAGAATTGCAACTCTGATTGCTGGTTAGGAACTGTCGTTCGATTTCATTCCAACAGCTGCCGTGCTTTATTCAATTTTGTGTATTCGCCTTGCAACAGCATCTAAAACCAGCGCCGTACCGATCGCCTGCAATATGAAAAGCGCTGAGGTAGAACACATGGGCCCCCAAACATGCAGGGTCGGCCTGCGGCCCAAAGTCCAGAACCGTGAGCCTATCTGAGTATTATATTCTCAGCTGAACCCCCATAAAAAATGCTGAACCCCCATAATGCCCGTGCGTTGCAGAGGGAGTATATTTCTCGACAAGGTGAGCCTATGATATAAAAGATTTGTATATTTCTTTACAGAGGGAGTATCTCTCTGTCAAAAAATATATTTATGTGTAACTAGTTACTCCTGTCTTTCTACTTCCTTTCGCTGATATGTGGGGCAACCGGCAACGGGGTCCACGTGCCATATGCACAAATTAGAGTGCACAACTTCACGGTAGACACACCCCGGTCGTAGCGCCGCAGTAATGCCCAATGAGCCGTCAAATCACAACCCCCCTTTCCAGCTTTAGCGGTAAGCTGGACGGACGAAGCGGCAATATTTCACTGGGCTTGAATCCCCTTCTCCCTCGTCTGCTTGTTCAGAGAAAACCCCCTCTCGGCGATTGCATAGGGTTTTCTCATGGAGAACCATGTATGAATTCTTCATCCATCCCCGATAAATCCAAGTCCCTTGGTCGCAGGTAATCCTAGGATGGCAGCCGCCACCGTTGATGCATTTTTCTTCCTACTGAATCTAGTGTGTTTCATTTGTAGTGCCCAAAGTGCAAGTACCCTACAGGTTTCTGCGCCCTCGGCGAGACGCCACACTTGTTCCTTCTCATCCTAACACAACATTTTGAAACGCGCACAATATGTTCCTAGAATCCTCTTTTCTATCCGGGAGGGTGGGGTTTTTTTGAACATGCTGTGTTCTCATATTATTTTTCGTGCAGTGTATTATTTGCTCTGCCAGAACACATGTAATCAAGATGCTCGGCCTTGCCATAACTGAATACACTAGTTTAATGGTCACGGTGAAGACAAGCCATGGATATAAGTTCCGAGTTGGGTTCATGAACCAAGAAGATCGCTGCTTTTTTTATGGCCGAACTTGGATAAACTTTCTCAAGTGTTATGGACTGAAAGTTGGCGCACGAATGTTGATGGAAATAGCAGAACCTGGTCTCATCTTCACTGCGATCTTCCACCCCGACGTCGTTCCAATTGTTCATCCATGTTAGTTTTGTATCTGGTTCTTGCTTGTTGCCTCGATTACTTCTTAATCCACCTATTCTGTCTAACTAATCACAATTTAACTTTAGAAGTAGCAACGAATCTCTCACGAAGATGCTACTTCTAACTAATATTTTATTATAATTGGTGGCACGTGTAGGTTTTTTCAGAGTTAAGCAGTCTGCTCGTTTGTTACTCTGTAATAACTCGGCTGTTACTAATGGCACTGAAGTTGACTGGATCAACATCCACAAGTTCCTACACTTTATTGATCGTCTTGAGGTCCTTGTGGGGCGTTTCAATGGTGGAAGGCCACGTGGGATATGTGTGCCACTGCTGCACTCGTTGAACAGGTCCAACTGTGTTGAGAAACTTATGGTACGAGCTGTTTTCTGTTATATATGTTGTTCATAAACTATTGCTTATACACAGTTTTACAGCTGTGATCTTCTTGAAACAGGAACTGCCGAGTTCTATTGTTCCTATACAGATGCCTGACCATGGTCGGGTCAGACTTGCGCTTGGTCACAACATGATGTTTATGTTGACCTACTCAATTCCCCTTGGAGGTGAAAAGATACTTATTCATGGGTGGTCTCAAATAATGAAGGCCCGTCCATCTTGGAGAATAGGATAGAAGATTATGTTCATGCTTTTCCATGGCTCTAAAGCGAATATCCTATTTATTGACCATGTTGCAAGATGAAGCCGCTTTCAGAAGGTTGTGGATGCGCGGGGTGGCGCCTGGGCCTTGTCCTGGGGCTTGGCGGCCTCACCCTTGGTTAATTGTAGGCAAAGTAGCACTGTTCGAGGCGTGCTTTGTACGGTTGAACCTGTATAAGTACTCATACTGCTTTCAGCTTTGGTTGTTCAGTGCCCCTGCTGGTTTCAGTTAAGGTTGTTAAGTACTCCTGCTGCTTTTACAGTCTGTCGTGTTTCTTCAGTCCTGTCTTCCTCCAGCCGCCAAAACCAAACCAGCGCCGGCGGGGCCGCTTGCTTCCGCCTCCCACGGCTGGCTGCGCCTCAGCGCACGCATCGCCACCCCACCGTCTCCTAAATCGTTAACGCCGACGTCCTCCACGCGCTTTGATGCGCTCGCCGCGGCGCCGCCCTCTCGCGTTGTCAACATGGTCAACAAACAACAGGAATCGGCAGAAGTACGTGGAGAGGATGACAGTAGGGGCCCACCACATCAGCGTATGGAAAAATAAAATGCTTCCTCCTAGTGTTTTCCTGACATCTGGGACCCATGACATTGTGAGCGTATATAGTCAATAGACAAGAGAACAACACAAGATCGGCTGACACCTGGCACGTAGCTACTCGAGTAGTATTTTTTTGTTTGGTATTGTTGAGATGGAGCAGGGTTTGAACTGGGCTGTGGCCCGTCTAGCCCAGGCTTATATTTTATGTTCACCATGTGACCAGCCCAGCTATTTTTTCTTTGTGAAAATGAGCCCAGTTTATTTTTTCTGAAGAATAACCAATCCAGGCCTACTTATTTTTCTACGCCCTGATGGGCTGCAACTCTTTCAAGACGCCTGCAAATCTTGAAAGTAATATGAAATGGGTTGTAAATATAAAAACAGATGACAAATTGGCAATTATTTTATAATTTCTGATTTTTTTCACATTTTCAGATTCCTATTTCACTGGGCATTAACCTAATTTAAATATATCTTCAAAGTACTTTAAATCTGGCTCGACATTTCGGTATTAAAAATAGTTTGGAACCCACAGAAATATGCGAAATTGGCCCTGGCCAACCAAAAAACGACTGCAATAAATTGCATAAGAAGTTGCCATGAGCTATATATAAATTATTAAAAAAAGAGGGAGTGGTCTGACTTGTGGGCCTGTTTAGTTGACGCGTATGCAAGATTTTTTTAGTTATTATATACGTCAACAAACGATTCTAGCAGACGTAACCGTTGGATGTCAATCCAACGTCCGTCGTGTTTCTTCAATCTCTGATCTTCTTGCTCCAGCTGCCAAAGCAGCGCCGGCGGGACCGCCTACTCCCGCCTCCCGTGGCCGGCTGTGCTGCCGCGCAGGCCTCAGCGCCCCCTACTACTCCCACCGCTGGCCAGGGCATCCCTCTACTCACCCACACCCCCTGTTATTCTGCGGCGACGGCAGCCTCACACCGCAGCCGAACCGGTGAACCCTCGTACTCCTCTCCACGCGGGCTTCCACTGCCACGTCTTCCCCGGCACCGCGTCGTCCCTTCCTAGGCCTCGCCGTCGTCCACCGCCGTGGTGCTCTCAGCGCGGCGTGGTCAATGTGGTCAACGACCGACTTCCATCGGAAGAGTACTGTACGTGGAGAGGCTGACAGCTGGGTCCACGGCAGCCGCAAGGAAGTGCCTCCTTATTACGCAGAAAATAATTATTCCTCCACCTGACAGCGGGGACCCACCGGACGGGCCACCAGTATTTTGAGAAAAAAATCGTTTCCCCTTGACTGCTGGGACCCACCGTACGGGCCACCGTATTTCACGAAAAAACGTTCCCCCGCTGTCAGCTCGGACCCACCGGAAGTGCCTCCTTATTACGCACAAAAATATGAATACTCCCCCGGCTAGCTGGGACCCACCTTGGTGGGAGGCTGACTTGTGGGCCTACTAAGTTGACGGGGACGAATGGCTTTGTGAACTTAGTCAATATGAACGATTCTAGCTCCAGTGACCGTACGATGTCCATCCAACGGCCATAGTGCTTCTTCAACCTCTGGTCTTCTTGCTCCAGCCGCCCAAAGCAGCGCCGGTCGTGCCGCATGCTCCTGCCTCCCGAGGCCGGCTGTGCTGCCGCAGAGGTCTCACCGCCCCTACTATTCCCACCGCTGGCCAGGCCCTGCGGCGACGACAGCCTCACACCGCAGCTGAACCAGTGAACCCTCGTACTCCTCTCCGCGCGGGCTTCCACTGCCGCGTCTTCCCCGGCTCCGCGTCGTCCCCTTCCTAGGCCTCGCCGTCCTCCACCGCCGTGGTGCTCTCCGCGCGGCGTGGTCAACGTGGTCAAGGAACGACTTCCATCGGAAGAGTATTGTACGTGGAGAGGCTGACAGCTGGGTCCACGGCCACAGCCCAGTTTTTTTGTGATTTGCCAAGTAAGTCGCGTTGTCAGGCCTGTTGGGCTGCAAATCTTTCAAGACGAGCAGAGCTTTCATTCGGCTGGCCGAGAAAATGGCCCATCAGTAATGAGAAATGGGCTGTACATTTTTAAAACACATCAAACCGGTAATTAGTTTCAAATATATTTTTTTCATTTCAAGATTTTAAATTACATTAATTTTTATGCGTGGAGAATTTGTTGGATTTTATATTGATATACATTTATTTTTAAAATCAGTTTGAATGTGAGTCAAAATTTTGAGATTAAAAACAGTTCGGACCGCACCGAAATATGCAAAATTTCGTATAATTTTTTAACCGTGGGCACAATATGGGCTATAATGCTAACAAAAAGAATATGGGCTCCAAAAAAACCTTAAGAATTAGCAAATGGGCTGTAAATTATTAGGAATAATGGCAGATGGGTTGTATGCTGTTTTCCACAGATTTGAGGCTTTCCTAAAAAAAAGGTTGACGCACAAGCACTGACTGTTGGATGTCCATCCAACGGCCGTCGTGCTTCTTCAATCTCTGCTCTTCCTGCTCCAGCCGCTCAAACAAGCGCCGACGGGACTGCCTGCTCCCTCCTTCCCGCGGCCGGCTGTGCTGCCGTGCAGGCCTCACCGCCCCACCGTACTCCCATCGCTGGCCTAGCCATCCCTCTACTCACCCACACCTGATGTTATTCTCCAGCGACGGCAGACGAACCAGTAAACCCTCGTAGAGTCGTACTCCCCTCCGCGTGGGAAACAACTGCCGAGTCTTCCCTGCCTCCGTGTCGTCCCCTTCCTAGGCCTCGCCGTCGTCCACCGCCATGGTGCTCTCGGCGCGGTGTGGTCAATGTGGTCAACGACCGACTTCCATCGAAAGAGTACTGTGCGTGGAGACGCTGACAGCTGGGTCCACGGCCGCAGCAAGGAAGTGCCTCCTTATTACGCGCAAAATAATTATTCCTCCACCTGACAGCGGGGACCCATCGGATGGGCCACCGTATTTCGTGAAAAAACGTTTCCCCCCTGACTGCTCGGACCCACCAGCTACACCTTCGCACGCAAGGAAGTGCGTCCGGGGAAAAAAACAAAACGATTCGCCCCCCTGACTGCTGGGACCCACCAGCTACATCTTCGCACGCAAGGAAGTGCCTGACAGTCGGGACCCACCTGGTCGAAGCGTACGTAGCGTTGTCATTCTGGTCGCGAACGTGTACGTACATATATACTTGTGGATGTAGAGGCGCGCACGTGTTGTAGTAGAGGCACGCACGTAGCACGTACACGTACGTACAACGGCCAGGGTGCAAGAAAGAAAATACGGCCACGTATGTGTACATACGGGCGGGGTCTCAAACAACTACTCGCGCATACGTACGGCGAGGGCTCGTTGACATGGCTGGGTCAGAACGGAGAAACAACGTCGTCGTCGTGTTCATGGGGAGGCAACGAAATGCGTCGTGTTCATGGGGAGGCAACGGAATGCGTCGTGTTCATGGGGAGGCAACGGAACGCGTGGGAGCCAACCGGCTGGGTCGGAATGGAATGCATGGTCGTGTTCATCGGGAGGGCTTGGACGGAACAGGCGATGGAAACGAGGCCTGGCGTACCGCAGAACGGAGGAAACGGCGTTGTGTTCGACCGGCCACGTTCGAAACGGAATCCTGTTCATCGGGAGGGGTCTGGCATACCGCAAAACGGGACTCCACGGGATACTGTTCATCTCCACCGTCGACCTCCTCCAGCCTCCACGGGCTCCTGTTCATCCAGCCTCCACCGCGCGCTACTCCACCGGCTACTGTTCAACCACCCCTCCACGGGCACCCCTCCACCGTCTACTGTTCATCCAGCCCTCCACACCACGGGGTCCTGTTCAACCACCCCTCCACGGGCACCCCTCCACCATCTACTGTTCATCCAGCCCTCCACCACACCACGGGGTCCTATTCATCCAGAGGCAACGCCACCGCTCACTGTTCATCCAAACCCCCCGCAACGCCCACTGTTCATCCCAGAGGCATCATCGATCGGCTTCAGTTAGCAGCAGTAGCGAAGGAATCGCTCGATCGGGTTCAGTTAACAGCCATCGATCGATCGCTCGGGTTCAGTAACGCGTAGCCTGCAGTGCAATCGCTCGGGTTCAGTTAGAGCCAACGCCTCGCACACACGCGCGTACGTGTACGAGAGAAACGCGCATCGCTCGGGCCCCGACCTCCCGCCGTAACCGGGAACTCCCCGAAATTTTCCTCGCCCTCGCTTCTACCATGGTTTTTTCCGTCATGGATGGCCCAAAGAATGTCATGCAGCTGCGTCTCCGGCCCGCCCAGGACGAAAAGCCCATTTTCTGTCATGATTTTTGGTCATAGAAGTAGGAGCCCACCACATCTATGATGATACCGGGTTTTGTCACAATTATCATCATAGAAGTGTCATATGTATGACAGAAAAAAATTCGTTCGGCGCAAAATGTCACGGATGTGTCTTTTTTTACTAGTGTTCTCCGCTATTAGTGACATTGGAGTGACTCTTTGTTGCATGTTGAGGGATTGTTATATGATCCAATTATGTTATTATTGTTGACAGAACTTGCACTAGTGAAAGTATGAACCCTAGGCCTTGTTTCCTAGCATTGCAATACCGTTTACGCTCACTTTTACCACTTTGCTACCTTGCTGTTTTATATTTTCAGATTACAAAACCTATATCTACCATCCATATTGCACCTGTATCACCATCTCTTCGCCGAACTAGTGCACCTATACAATTTACCATTGTATTGGGTGTGTTGGGGACACAAGAGACTCTTTGTTATTTGGTTGCAGGGTTGTTTGAGAGAGACCATCTTCATCCTACGCCTCCCACAGATTGATAAACCTTAGGTCATCCACTTGAGGGAAATTTGCTAGTGTCCTACAAACCTCTGCACTTGGAGGCCCAACAACGTCTACAAGAAGAAGGTTGTGTAGTAGACATCAAGCTCTTTTCTGGCGTCGTTGCCGGGGAGGTGAGTGCTTGAAGGTATATCTTTAGATCTTGCAATCGAATCTTTTAGTTTCTTGTTTTATCACTAGTTTATAGTTTATAAAAGAAAACTAACAAAAAATGTAACTGAGGGTGCCTCATATGCTTCATCTTTTTAATATCTTTCGTGAAAATGATGGAAAGGAAAATTGTGCTCAAGTGTTAGAAGAAGAATGCAGTAAAGTGTTTGGCACTAAATATTTGAATGATGAGCATGATTGCAATGTTGTTAGTATGACTTCCTTGAATATCCATGATGCTAATGATATGCAAAGCCACAAGCTTGGGGATGCTATGTTTGACGAAGATGATATTTTTTGTCCCCCAAGTTTTGATGAGCAAATTTATTATGATGATAGCATGCCTCCTATTTATGATTTTTATATTGATGAAAGTGGGTTTGGAAGAGTGTCAACTTTAGGAACTAATGATCCCACTATTTTGGAGGGTGCTGAATCTTATTGTGATAATTATGAAAGTGGATTTGGAGAGGTCATGACTTTATTTAGTGATGAATCCACTATTTCGAAAGAGGTTTCAATTGATTATGAGAACGAAGTTGCTATCTATGATGATTATTGTGATGACATGTATGCTATAAAGAATAATGATAACCATGAAACTTGTCAGCGTGATTTTAATTTTCAATTGGATTATGCCTCACATGATAGTTATTTTGTTGAGTTTGCTCCCACTACTATTCATGAGAAGAAATTTGCTTATGTGGAGAGTAATAAAAATTCTATGCTTGTAGATCATGAAAAGAATGCTTTATATGATGGTTATATTATTGAATTCATTCATGATTCTACTGAAAATTATTATGAGGGAGGAATATATGCTTGTAGGAATTGCAATAATATCAAGTTTCCTCTCTATGTGCTTAAAATCTTGAAGTTATGCTTGTTTTGCTTTCCTATGCTAGTTGATTCTTATTCCCATAAATTGTTTGCTCACAAAATCCCTATGCATAGGAAGTGGGTTAGACTTAAATGTGCTAGTCATATTCTTCATGATGCTCTCTTTATGTTTCAATTCTTATCTTTTATGTGAGGATCATTGAAATCATCATGCCTAGCTAGGGGCGTTAAACATTAGCGCTTGTTGGGAGGCAACCCAATTTTATTTTTGTTCTTTGACTTTTGCTCATGTTTAGTAAGAAATAATCTATCTAGCCTCTGGTTAGATGTGGTTTTATGTTTTAATTAGTGTTTGTGCCAAGTAGAACCTTTGGGAAGACTTGGGTGAAAGTTAATGTGATCTTGCTGTAAAAAATAGAAACTTTGCGCTCACGAGATTAGCTGTAATTTTTTATAGAAGAGCGATTTTAAGTTGATTCTTTTTGAAGAAGATTAATAGACAAATTCCTCAGGTCCACCAATTTATTTCAGAATTTTTGGAGTTACGGAAGTATTCGGGAGTTACAGATTACTACAGACTGTTCTGTTTTTGACAGATTATGTTTTCTATGTGTTATTTGCTTATTTTGATGAATCTATGAGTAGTATCGGAGGGTATGAACCATAGATAAGTTGGAATACAGTAGATATTACACCAATACAAGTAAATAATGAGTTCACAACAGTACCTAAGTGGTGATTTATTCTCTTATACTAACGGGGCTTATGAGTTTTCTGTTAAGTTTTGTGTTGTGAAGTTTTCAAGTTTTGGGTAAAGATTCGATGGACTATGGAATAAGGGGTGGCAAGAGCCTAAGCTTGGGGATGCCCAAGGCACCCCAAGCTAATATTAAAGGACAACCAAGAGCCTAAGCTTGGGTATGCCCCGGATGGCATCCCCTCTTTCGTCTTCGTTCATCGGTAACCTTACTTGGAGCTATATTTTTATTCACCACATGATATGTGTTTTGCTTGGAGCGTCAATTTATTTTATTTTGTTTTGCTTTCTGTTTGAATAATATCCCAAGATCTTAAATTCTGAAATGTTAGAGAGTCTTCACATAGTTGCATAATTATTCGACTACCCATTGATCTTCACTGATATCTTTCGGAGTAGTTTGTCATTTCCTCTAGTGCTTCACTTATATCTTTTTAGAGCACGACGGTGGTTTTATTTTGAAGAAATAGATGAACTCTCATGCTTCACTTATATTATTTTGAGAGTCTTTTAGAACAACATGGTATTTTGCTTTGGTTATGAATTTAGTCCTAATATGATAGGCATCCAAGAGGGATATAATAAAAACTTTCATATAAAGTGCACTGAATACTATGAGAAGTTTGATTCTTTATGATTGTTCTGAGATATGAAGATGGTGATATTAGAGTCATGCTAGTAGAGTAGTTGTGAATTTGAGAGATACTTGTGTTAAAGTTTGTGATTCCCGTAGCATGCACGTATGGTGAACCGTTATGTGATGAAGTTGGAGCATGATTTATTTATTGATTGTCTTCCTTATGAGTGGCGGTCGGGGACGAGCGATGGTCTTTTCCTACCAATCTACCGCCTAGGAGCGTGCGCGTAGTACTTCGTTTTGATAACTAATAGATTTTTGCAATAAGTATATGATTTCTTTATGACTAATGTTGAGTCCATGGATTATACGCACTCTCACCCTTCCACCATTGCTAGCCTCTCTAGTACCACGCAACTTTCGCTGGTACCATACACCCAACATACCTTCCTCAAAACAGCCACCATACCTACCTATTATGGCATATTCCATAGCCATTCCGAGATATATTGCCATGCAACTTTCCACCGTTCTGTTTATTATGACACGCTTCATCATTGTCATATTGCTTTGCATGATCATGTAGTTGACATCGTATTTGTGGCAAAGTCACCTTTCATAATTCTTTCATACATGTCACTCTTGATTCATTGCACATCCCGGTATACCGCCGGAGGCATTCACATAGAGTCATATTTTTGTTCTAAGTATTGAGTTGTAAGTAAATAAAAGTGTGATGATCTTCATTATTAGAGCATTGTCCCAATGAGGAAAGGATGATGGAGACTATGATTCCCCCACAAGTCGGGATGAGGCTCCGAACGAAAAAGAAAAAATAAATAAAAAAAGAGGCCATACAAAATGAGAAAGGCCCAAATAAAAAAATGAGAGAAAAAGAGAGAAGGGGCAATGCTACTATCCTTTTACCACACTTTTGCTTCAAAGTAGCACCATGATCTTCATGATAGAGAGTCTCCTATGTTGTCACTTTCATATACTAGTGGGAATTTTTCATTATAGAACTTGGCTATATTCCAATGATGGGCTTCCTCAAAATGCCCTAGGTCTTCATGAGCAAGCGAGTTGGATGCACACCCACTTAGTTTCTTTTTGAGCTTTCATACAGTTATAGCTCTAGTGCATCCGTTGCATAACAATCCCTACTCACTCACATTGATATCTATTTACGGGCAACTTCATAGCTCGTTGATACGCCTAGTTGATGTGAGACTATCTTCTCCCTTTTTGTCTTCTCCACAACCACCATTCTATTCCACCTATAGTGCTATATCCATGGCTCATGCTCATGTATTGCGTGAAAGTTGAAAAAGTTTGAGAACATCAAAAGTATGAAACAATTGCATGATTTAAATATTTTGTGCATGATTTAAATATTTTGTGTGATGAAGATAGAGCATAGCCAGACTATATGATTTTGTAGGGATAGCTTGCTTTGGCCATGTTATTTTGAGAAGACATGATTGCTTTGTTAGTATGCTTGAAGTATTATTGTTTTCATGTCAATATTAAACTTTCGTTTTGAATCTTATGGATCTGAATATTCTTGCCACAATAAAGAAGATTACATTGATAAATATGTTAGGTAGCATTCCACATCAAAAATTCTGTTTTTATCATTTACCTACTCGAGGACGAGCAGGAATTAAGCTTGGGGATGCTTGATACGTCTCCAACGTATCTATAATTTTTGATTGTTTCATGCTATTATATTATCCATCTTGGATGTTTTATATGCATTTATATGCTGTTTTGTATGATTTTTGGGACTAACCTATTAACCTAGAGCCTAGTGCCGGTTTCTGCTTTTTCCTTGTTTTTGAGTTTTACAGAAAAGGAATACCAAACCGAGTCCAATTGACGTGCCAATATTTGATGATTTTTTATGGACCAAAATAAGCCCCCTGTCGGGGATATACCCCTCGACGTTAACCGGCCGGAAGTATAACCCGGCCGGACTTGGCGGTTTATTTGAGATCCTGCTGACACTTGGCGATTCACTGGCGACCCGCCCTGACCTGGCGGTTTACAAGCAACCTTCCTGGACATTATAACTCACTGGTGACCCGGCGGGCGGGACAGACGGATGACAAGGCCCAAGGCCCAGAGGGCCGGTTTATATTAATGGTGGGCCGGTTTAAGAGGAAAGGCGTGAAGAATATTACCTTACAAGGAGTTAAAGACGCGGATTTGTATCCGGTTTGTATTAGAGATAGAATAGTCATAATCCTAATAGGACTCCACATGTAACCCGCCCCTTCAACATATATAAGGAGGGGCAGGGCTCCCCAAAGAGGGAGAAGCTACAGGCAACAATCAATAATCTCTAGGGCCAGACACAATTAGAGGAGAGCCGGTTTACGGCGACTCCCTCATGAGCGTAATGAGATCTAGCCTCAAACAGCATGTAGGGTTTTTACCGGATGATGTTTCCCGGGGCCCGAAGCTGTCTAAATCCTCGTCTTGTGTTGCGTCTTTCGATTCCGCTCAACCCCTCTCAAGCTACTACATAGATGCGCTGGCCTCACGACTAAGTCCTCATCCTAGGACATCTGTCGTGACGATTCCACGACGCCCCCGGAGTAAAAGAGTTGGGCCAGAAGAGTCCCGAGCCATCCACGAGGGTGGAGGGCGCGCCCTACCCCCTGGGCGCCCCCTCTCTCGTGGATGTCTCAGAGACTCCCCTGACGTGAGACCGACGCCAAAAATTCCTATAAATACAGAAACCCCCAGAACGAAACCTATATCGGGAGTTCCGCCACCGCAAGCCTCTGTAGCCACCAAAAACCAATCGGGACCCTGTTCCGGCACCCTGCCGGAAGGGGGATCCATCGCCGGTGGCCATCTTCATCATCCCGGCGCTCTCCATGATGAGGAGGGAGTAGTTCACCCTTGGGGCTGAGGGTATGTACTAGTAGCTATGTGTTTGATCTCTCTCTCTCTCTCTCTCTCTCGTGTTCTTGATTTGGCATGATCTTGATGTACCGCGAGCTTTGCTATTATAGTTGGATCTTATGATGTTTCTCCCCCTCTATTCTCTTGTAATGGATTGAGTTTTCCCTTTGAAGTTATCTTATCGGATTGAGTCTTTAAGGCTTTGAGAACACTTGATGTATGTCTTGCGTGGGATACCCGTGGTGACAATGGGGTGTTCTATTGATTCACTTGATGTATGTTTTGGTGATCAACTTGCGGGTTCCGTGACCTTGGGAATCTATGCATAGGGGTTGGCACACGTTTTCGTCTTGACTCTCCGGTAGAAACTTTAGGGCACTCTTTGAAGTTCTTTGTGTTGGTTGAATAGATGAATCTGAGATTGTGTGATGCATATCGTATAATCATACCCGCGGATAATTGAGGTGACATTGGAGTATCTAGGTGCCATTAGGGTTTTGGTTGATGTGTGTCTTAAGGTGTTATTTTACTACGAACTCTAGGGCTGTTTGTGACACTTATAGGAGTAGCCCAATGGATTGATCGGAAAGAATAACTTTGAGGTGGTTTCGTACCCTACAATAATCTCTTCGTTTGTTCTCTGCTATTAGTGACATTGGAGTGACTCTTTGTTGCATGTTGAGGGATTGTTATATGATCCAATTATGTTATTATTGTTGACAGAACTTGCACTAGTGAAAGTATGAACCCTAGGCCTTGTTTCCTAGCATTGCAATACCGTTTACGCTCACTTTTACCACTTTGCTACCTTGCTGTTTTATATTTTCAGATTACGAAAACCTATATCTACCATCCATATTGCACTTGTATCACCATCTCTTCGGCGAACTAGTGCACCTATACAATTTACAATTGTATTGGGTGTGTTGGGGACACAAGAGACTCTTTGTTATTTGGTTGCAGGGTTGTATGAGAGAGACCATCTTCATCCTACGCCTCCCACGGATTGATAAACCTTAGGTCATCCACTTGAGGGAAATTTGCTACTGTACTACAAACCTCTGCACTTAGAGGCCCAACAACGTCTACAAGAAGAAGGTTGTGTAGTATACATCACAACATCCCATGCTGCTACCTCTTGAGCACTGCGTTGGTTTTCCCTTGAAGAGGAAAGGGTGATGTAGTAAAGTAGCGTAAGTATTTCCCTCAGTTTTGAGAACCAAGGTATCAATCCAGTAGGAGGCCACACGCAAGTCCCTTGTACCTACACAAACAAATAAGAACCTTGCAACCAACGCGATAAAGGGGTTGTCAATCCCTTCACGGCCACTTGCAAAAGTGAGATCTGATAGAGATGATAAGATAATATTTTTGGTATTTTTATGATAAAGATTGAAAGTAAAGATTGCAAAATAAACGGAGACATAAATAGCTTGTTGACGGGAGATTAATATGATGGAAAATAGACCCGGGGGCCATAGGTTTCACTAGTGGCTTCTCTCAAGATAGCATAAGTATTACGGTGGGTGAACAAATTACTGTCGAGCAATTGATAGAATTGAGCATAGTTATGAGAATATCTAGGCATGATCATGTATATAGGCATCACATCCGCGACAAGTAGACTGACTCCTGCGTGCATCTACTACTATTACTCCACACATCGACCGCTATCCAGCATGCATCTAGAGTATTAAGTTCATAAGAACAGAGTAACGCATTAAGCAAGATGACATGATGTAGAGGGATAAACTCAAGCAATATGATATAAACCCCATCTTTTTATCCTCGATGGCAACAATACAATACGTGTCGTTTCCCCTTCTGTCACTGGGATCGAGCACCGCAAGATTGAATCCAAAGCTAAGAAGTTCTCCCATTGCAAGAAAGATCAATCTAGTAGGCCAAACCGAACTGATAATTCGAAGAGACTTGCAAAGATAACAAATCATACATAAAAGAATTCAGAGGAGATTCAAATATTGTTCATAGATAATCTGGATCATAAACCCACAATTCATCGGATCTCGACAAACACACCGCAAAAAGAGTTACATCGAATAGATCTCCAAGAAGATCAAGGAGAACTTTGTATTGAGATCCAAAGAGAGAGAAGAAGCCATCTAGCTAATAACTATGGACCCGAAGGTCTGAGGTAAAGTACTCACACATCATCGAAGAGGCTATGGTGTTGATGTAGAAGCCCTCCGTGATCAATGCCCCCTCTGCCGGAGCGCCGGAAAAGGCCCCAAGATGGGATCTCACAGGTACAGAAGGTTGCGGCGGTGGAAATAGGGTTTCGTGGTCTGTTCTGATGTTTCCAGGGTATATGAGTATATATAGGCGAAGGAAGTCGGTTAGGAGAGCTACGAGGGGCCCACGAGGGTGGGGGGCGCGCCCAGGGGGCAGGCGCGCCTCCCTGCCTCGTGGCCTCCTGGTTGATTGCTTGACGTCCACTCCAAGTCCCTGTTGGTGTACAAAAAGAGGGTGCGTTTTTGTACCCCTATACCTGTGCACGGGTAGTCGGAGCCGCGCCCACGGTCACGCCAAGCAGAGCAGGAAGGTGAGCCAAGGTAAGACCGAAGCCCAAGATAATCAGAGCAACGCCAAGGCCAAGATCACAAAGAGCAGAGGGACGAAGCAGGTTCCCCCGGCAAGGCCCTTGCCGGGGCAGCCTCAGCAGCCGCGGCAAGACCCTTGCCGAGGCAGCCTCATTAGCCGCGGCAAGACCCTCCTCCTCGGCAGCGGCCCCGTCGGCCTCTCCGGCAGGCCCCTTGCCGGTCTCCTCAGCGGCAGCCTTGCCGGCCTCCCCGGTAGGCCCCTCGGCGGCGTCCTCGGCAACACCCTTGGCGGCCTCCTCGGCGGCGATCTTCTTGGCGTCCGCCTCGGCGGCCTTGGCGACGCCCTCGATGACGGCGTCCATGTCCTCTGGGTTCACCGAGGAGGAATCTAGACGCCGGAGAAGGGGTAAGGCAAGGCCACGACCAAGAGCCGGAAAGAAAAAGAAGCAGGGACGAACGGCGAACGACTTACCTGTGCCAGCTCCCGGCTGGGAAACGGAAGTCCCCTCCCTGCCAACATTTGGCGTCGAGGCAAAGCCGCCGGCGCCCATGTTCTCCTCCTCCTCCTCCATGTGCGCGGGCTCGGTGTCCGGCGCCCTTGCCGGGGACGCCCATCGGGGCGGCGTGGTCGATGGGGGCGGCGTGTTGGGAGTAGCCCTCTGTGGCTCCTCCTGTTGCTGCTCTCCTCCTGCATACCTAGCAAGGTCAACACTGAAGTGTCGTGCCCCTGACACATGTCGACGGGAGGAGAGTGATGAACTTACGCTGGGGGCTCTGCCGGGGGCTGCTGTCCGGGCTGCTCAACACCACCAGAGGCGCCCCCGAAGTACCAACTGGGGGCTGGCCACCCGCCGAGACCTTGGCCCTCTTCACTCTCTGGGCCAGCGTCTCCACGTCCCTGCAAAGATGAAGACAAGTCAAGACAAGCAACGCAGATTGAGGAGGCAGAGATAACGAAAAGGAACCAGATACTTACTCGTCGTCCGCCTCCTCCTCTGCTGTTTTCCTCTTCCTCCTCGGGCTGAGGGATCCATAATCAAAAGTAACCTTCGTATCAACATCCGCCGGAGGAGGAGAAGGAGGTGTTGTCTGGACACGCTGGACGAAGAAGGGGCGGCTGTCTTCTTCTTCTTCACCACGGCCTTCGCTGGCTTCTTTGCCGCCGCGGCCCTTGTGTGACGCCCTGACCCCTCCAAGGTCAGTTGTGGCCGCGCAGCCCTACCGGGCCGGACCGGCTCGCCGGAACTGGCCCGCCGCAGGAATCGCCCTCTCCCCATAGCCAGCGTCGGGCCTGCGGTCTCGGCCTCCTCCTCCGACGACTCGCCGGTCACATCTTCAACCAGAGGAGCCTCGGTGCCGGCGCTGCTGGCTCCCACGGCGGCCGCCGCCCACCGGGCGAGCTCCTCCTCCTCCGCGGCCGTCACGGCCTTGTCCTCCACACCGCCGGCGCTGCCGGCCTCCCTGGCAAGCTGTGCCTCCCTCGCCCTGGTGGCGATGTAGTCCAGCTCCGCCTGGGTGGTGTCCTGGACTAGCAGCCACTCGGCGTCGACGTTGACATAACCCTCGTGCAGAGTGTCAAAGAACTGCTGCACCTCGGCGTCCTCCAGCTCCTTCCAGCTCAGGTCGGGGCCATGCGCGTTGCAGTCCGGCATCATGGCAATGATATCGGACCGGCGCGAGTTGTTTCACAACGGGACCACCCCCGTCGGCAGCTTGAACAGAGGCCCCTTGAGGACCTTGCTAGCCTTCGCGGCGGCCCCCGCGACCTTGCCGGTCAGCTCGACCTCACCGTCGCGGCCCACGTCAAGCTGGAAGAGCCGCTGGCAGAAATGGGCGTGTCCCATCACTGTGAAGTTGCGGTCGAGGCCGGGACGAAGCCGCATGATGTCGGCGGGGTTCGTAAAGAGCCAGGCTTGCCTCCCCTTGTTATGCAGTGGAGCGATCCGGCGACGGATGAAGTCCGCCCCGATCATCTCAAGGGTGAGCCCGGCCTGGGTAAGCCGGAGAATCCTGGTGGTGGCGACCGTGAGCTTCTCGTCGTCGTCATCGATGTCGCTCCAGTCGCTTCCGTAGACCGGCGGCGCCCGGCGAACTTCGCAGAACGCCGGCGGGTCCTTCTCTTCGATCCAGCACCACCGGCCCCGCCATTCTTCCCACCTCTCCTTCATGGCGCCATCTTGGTACGCTCCCTTGGATCTTGGGATCCAGGCGATGCAACCCGAAATGACACCTCCCGTCTGGATCCGAGGGAAGAAGTATTGGCGGAAAAGCGCCGTGTTGGGGTGCACCCCGGCGAAGCCTTCACAGAGGTGCGTGAAAAGGGCCATGCACGCCACCGCATTCAGGGTAAAATCCAAGAGGCGGAAGCCGAAGGTGTGCATGATGTCGCTAAAGAAATCGGAGAAGGGAGGACAGAGCCCGCAAGAAAAATAATCGACAAAGAAGGGGTACCGATTTGGGGGAGCCTCGGCGCAGTCAGCGGGGATGACACGCGTGGCTGGATGCCCTGAATTCTCCCCCGTCTTCACCCCCCACACGGGCCTGAAGGAGTCCCGAAGCTCGAACACGTTGACTGTCGAGGGGAAGAAGGTGGACTGCGTCCGCTGCACCGCCAGCGCACAATCCGGCGGCTCCGCGGCTCCGGCGGCCTTGGCCACTCCCTTGCCCTTGGTGGATTTTGGCGCCATGGTGGCTGGGGGAGGAAGGCAGGACAGAGGACGGCGGAAGCGCAACGACGGCGAGCGGGAACGAAGCTTGGGGAAGAGGAGGACGACGAGCGGGGGCTTCCGAGATTGGGGTTGCGTGAAGGGTAAAAGGAACAGTGCGCCCGCGGTTATCCCTTTTTATGGGGAAGGTGCGGGTCGCGCTGCCCATTTACTATGATGTGACGCATGCGTGCAAAAATCGCCCCACGCATGCCGCCCACGTCACGCACACCTCTCCACGCCGCGCCGCGCGCGCGGGTCGTGGGAAGCGCAACGCGCGAAAAGTTTTACCGCAGTAAAAACCGCCCGCCTGCCCGTGCACCGTTTTTGGGCCTGGCCCAACAACGTGTTGCGCTTATGTGTGGCCCAGGCCCGGGGGCTCCTGTCGGTGTACAAAAAGAGGGGTGCATTTTTGTACCCCTATACCTGTGCACGGGCAGTCGGAGCCGCGCCCACGGTCACGCCAAGGAGAGCAGGGAGGTGAGCCAAGGTAAGACCGAAGCCCAAGATAATCAGAGCAACGCCAAGGCCAAGACCACAAAGAGCAGAGGGACGAAGCAGGTTCCCCCGGCAAGGCCCTTGCCGGGGCAGCTCGCCCCACACCAACAGAGCGAGCCACCCTTGAGCCCACGGTCCCCCAACGCCATCATCCACGTGGGACCAGGGCTCGGGAAGGCACCTCTATGGTGGCATGCAGATCTTTGTGAAGACATATTCAAGATCAGATGAGGATTAGAAGACATCGATCCTTGGCAAGATCCTTGCCGAGGAAGGCCACCAGACCCCCGGCAAGGCCCTTGCCGGGGACGACAGTGCGCCACGGCAAGACCCTTGCCGGTCCACCCGGCAAGGCCATCACCAAGGACGCCAGCAGGGCCACCAACCAAGCTTCCACCGCCATTCACATGCAGCTGCCAGCCCAACCAGCTGGGCGGGCACCTGCGTGGCAACATGTAGCTCCCAGGCCAGCTCACCGAGCGCCTGCATGGCGGCATGCAGATCTTCGTGAAGGCTCCACCACCGCGCCACCTCAGCTGCCTGCCTGCCTACATGGCGCTGCACGCATCACTAGCCAGGGCGTGTGTCGAAGCGAGGAGGAGCGGCGACGGACGGGCCGGGCCTCGCCCCCGTCCCCAATAAAGCAAGGGGACACCTAAGCTACGCATTAAATGCGTCTTGTCCTGTAATACGAGCAATAAGCTCAAAGCAATGTACGCATTTCCACCTCCTGTGTGCCACTGTGGCAGCCCCTTCCAACTATAAAAGGAGGCCCATGGCATACTGGAGAAGGATTCGACTCTTTCGAACCACGCACTGACCACAGCTAGTTCGAGAGCTCAAGAACACTCTGAAATACACCCACCAAAGCAGGACTAGGGTTTTACGCATCCTCGCGGCCCGAACCTGGGTAAACGATTCTTGTGTTGGCTACTGATCCTGCTCTTCTTGCAACCCTGCGCCCCGGCAACCGTAGTAGGGATTCTTGTGATCCCATAGGTGTCGTTCCACACCGACAGTCCCCTGGATCATGTTTGTTCCAAAAATCACGTTCCCGAAGGTTTCGTTCTATTTGATATTCCTTTTCTGCGAAACATTGAAATAGGCAAAAAAACAGTAATTTGCACTGGGCCTTGGGTTAATAGGTTAGTCCCAAAAATAATATAAAAGTGTATAATAAAGCCCATTAAACATCCAAAATAGAATATATAATAGCATGGAACAATAAAAAATTATAGATACATTGGAGACGTATCAAGCATCCCCAAGCTTAATTCCTGCTCGTCCTCGAGTAGGTAAATGATAAAACAGAATTTTTGATGTGGAATGCTAGCTTGCATATTCTTCAATGTAATTCTCTATATTCTTCAATGTAATTCTCTTAATTGTGGCATGAATATTTAGATCCGAGAGATTCAAGATAAAAGTTTAATATTGACATGAAAATAATAATAATACTTCAAGCATACTAACTAAGAAATTATGTCTTCTCAAAATAACATGGCCAAAGAAAGTTCATCCCTACAAAATCATATAATTTGGCTATGTTCCATCTTTGTCACACAAAATATTCAAATCATGCACAACCCCAGATTCAGCCAAGCAATTGTTTCGTACTTTAGAATTTTCAAACTTTTTAAATTCTCACGCAATACATGAGCATGAGCCATGGACATAGCACTATGGGTGGAATAGAATATGATGATGGGGCTTATGTGGAGAAGACAAAAAGGGGAAAGTCTCACATTGACGCGGCTTATCAACGGGCTAGGGAGATGCCCATTAATTGATGTCAATGCAAGGAGTAGGGATTGCCATGCAACGGATGCACTAGAGCTATACATATATGAAAGCTCATCAAAAGAAACTAAGTGGGTGTGCATCCAACTTTCTTGCTCAAGAAGACCTAGGGCATTTTGAGGATGCCCATCATTGGAATATACAAGCCAAGTTCTATAATGAAAAATTCCCACTAGTATATGAAAGTGACAAAATAAGAGACTCTCTATCATGAGGATGATGGTGCTACTTTGAAGCACGAGTGTGGAAAAAGGATAGTAACATTGCCCCTTTTTATTTCTTTTTTTGGGCCTTCTTTTTTTGGCCTTTTTTTGGGACAATTCTCTATGAATGATGATCATCACACTTCTATTTATTTACAACTCAATGATCACAACTCGATACTAGAACAAAGTATTACTCTATATGAATGCCTCCGGCGGTGTACCGGGATGGGAAATGAATCAAGAGTGACATGTATGAAATAATATGCATAGTGGCTTTGCCACAAATACGATGTTAACTACATGATCATGCAAGGCAATATGACAATGATGAAGCGTGTCATAATAAACGGAACGGTGGAAAGTTGCATGGCAATATATCTCGGAATGGCTATGGAAATGCCATAATAGGTAGGTATGGTGGCTGTTTTGAGGAAGATATAATGAGGTTTATGTGTGATAGAGCGTATCATATCACGGGGTTTGGATGCACCGGCAAAGTTTGCACCAACTCTCAAGGTGAGAAAGGGCAATGCACGGTACCGAAGAGGCTAGCAATGATGGAAGGTTGAGAGTGCGTATAATCCATGGACTCAACATTAGTCATAAAGAACTCACATACTTATTGCAAAAATCTTCAAGTAATCAAAACCAAGCACTACACGCATGCTCCTAGGGGAAGGGTTGGTAGGAGTTAACCATCGTGCGATCCCGACCTCCACACAAAGGATGACACTCAAAGAACACCTCATGTTTCAAATTTGTTACACAACGGTTACCATATGTGCATGCTACGGGACTTGCAAACTTCAACACAAGTATTTCTCAAATTCACAATTACTCAACTAGCACAACTTTAATATCACTACCTACATATCTCAAAACAATCATCAAGTATCAAACTTCTCTTAGTATTCAATGCACTTATATGAAAGTTTTTATTATACTAATCTTGGATGCCTATCATATTAGGACTAATTTTGTAACCAAAACAAATTACCATGCTGTTCTAAAGAACTCTCAAAATAATATAACTGAAGCATGAGAGATCAATAATTTCTATAAAATAAATCCACCACCGTGCTCTAAAAGATATAAGTGAAGCACTAGAGCAAAACTTTCTAGCTCAAAAGATATAAGTGAAGCACATAGAGTATTCTAATAAATTCTGATTAATGTGTGTCTCTCCCAAAAGGTGTGTACAGCAAGGATGATTGTGGGGAACTAAAAAGCAAAGACTCAAATCATACAAGACGCTCCAAGCAAAACACATATCATGTGGTGAAAAAATATAGCTCCAAGTAAAGTTACCGATGGACGAAGACGAAAGAGGGGATGCCTTCCGGGGCATCCCCAAGCTTAGGCTTTTTGGTTGTCCCTGATTTACCTTGGGGTGTCTCGGGCATCCCCAAGCTTAGGCTCTTTCCACTCCTTGTTCCATAATCCATCAAATCTTTACCCAAAACTTGAAAACTTCACAACACAAAACTCAACAGAAAATCTCATGAGCTCCGTTAGCGAAATAAAACAAACCACTACTTAAAGGTACTGTAATGAACTCATTCTTTATTTATATTTGTGTTAAACCTACTGTATTCCAACTTCTCTATGATTCATAACCTCTATTACTAGCCATAGATTCATCAAAATAAGCAAAGAACACACGAAAAACAGAATCTGTCAAAAACAGAACAGTCTGTAGTAATCTGTATCAAATGCAAACTTTCTGTAACTCAAAACTTCTACCAAAATACGAAGTCCTAGATAATTTGTTTATTGATCTACTGCAATTGGAATCAGTATTTTATCACGTTCTGGTGATTTTTAACAATTGTTTTCGTGAGCAGAAAGTTTCTGATTTTTTCAGCAAGATCAAAGAACTATTATCCAAGAAGATCCTATAGGTTTTACTTGGCACAAACACTAATTAAAACATAAAAACAAATCTAACAAGAGGCTATATCAAATATTTATTGAATAAAAGCAAGTAAAAATATTGGGTTGTCTCCCAACAAGAGCTTCTTCTTTAAAGCCTTTTAGCTAGGCATTGATAATTTTAATGATGCTCACATGAAAGACAAGAATTGAAGCACAAAAGGAGCATCATAAAGCATGTGACAAACACATCTAAGTCTAACATACTTCCTATGCATAGGCATTTTATAAGCAAACAAATTATCATAGCAAGCAAAAATTAGCATATGCAAGGAAGAAGAAAGAGACGATAGCAATCTCAACATGACGAGAGGTAATTTAGTAAGATAAAAAATTCTACAACCATATTTTCCTCTCTCATAATAATTACATGTGGGATCATAAGCAAATTCAACAAAATAGCTATAACATAAAATATTTTCAACACGATCCACATGCATGCAAAGTTGACACTCTTCCAAAATAGTGGGATTAACATTAACTAAAGTCATGACCTCTCCAAACCCACTTTTATCAAAAATTTCGTAAGATTGAACATTCTCCAAATATGTGGGATCTAAAGTTGACACTCTTCCAAACCCACTTTCAATAATATTGCAAACACTATTATCAATCTCATATTCATCATGGGGCTTATATAAATTTTCAAGATCATAAAAAGAATCACCCCAATCATGATCATTGCAACAAATAGTAGTCATAGCAAAACTAGCATCCCCAAGCTTAGGGTTTTGCATATTATTAGCACAATTGACATCAAGAGAATTTATTATAACATCATTGCGATCATGCTTTTCATCGAAGGAACTATCAAGTATGGGTGCAATAGCAACAATCTCATGTTTAACATATGGAACTATAGCAAATTCATCTTTATAAATATTGGCATCATGGCCACAAGAATAGCAAGCATCATGTTCATCAAGGGATATTTCAATCAAATCATCGGAATCATAATTATCTATAGATTCATGCATATCATTATTTTCTCCCTCCATAGATTCCTGCAAAATATTAGCCTCTTCTTGGACAGCCAAGGAGTCCTCAATATATGGTTTAACATAGGCATTGGAAGCATAATTATCATAACAATATTTAAGTATGGCAAAATTTTCAGATTTGTAAAGAGTAGCATCATACGTTTCAATCAAAGAAGAAATTTCATAAGCACCCTTAAAAGCAACAAATTCTTCAATTTGTTGAACATAATAGTAATTATAAACACCCTTAGCATACGAAGATACGATTCCATTATCACTAAACTCACATTGGTAGGG
This sequence comes from Triticum aestivum, assembly GCF_018294505.1. Taxonomy (NCBI): domain Eukaryota; kingdom Viridiplantae; phylum Streptophyta; class Magnoliopsida; order Poales; family Poaceae; genus Triticum; species Triticum aestivum. The sequence continues at coordinate 109,621,594 of NC_057802.1, forward strand.
AAGGTGTTTCTTAAGGTTTTCAGAGCAACAAGTAAAATCATAAATTTCACAAAGATTCCAAGCATAACACATCAATCTGTTTATTTGATCCCATAAGAGTCTCCCCTTTTCAGACAAACGGTGATGCACAAAATGAGCATTCTCATCTAAAGATTTCCCATCAACTAGGCTAGTTGGGGTTTCAGCACGAGTGCATAAGGATCGAAGATGATCCAAGTAGAACACTTTAAGTGGATCCATATCAATAGATTTTTAGCAAGCAAAGATGCAAGCAAATAGAAGGCACGTGGAAACACAAACAAAAAGACATATGGGAAGAAGGCAAATAAAATGGCAAGGGTGAAGTGGGGGAGAGGAAAACGAGAGGCAAATGGCAAATAATGTAATGCTAGGGATAAGAGTTTGTGATGGGTACTTGGTATGTCTTGACTTGTGCGTAGACTCCCCGGCAACGGCGCCAGAAATCCTTCTTGCTACCTCTTGAGCACTGCGTTGGTTTTCCCTTGAAGAGGAAAGGGTGATGCAGTAAAGTAGCGTAAGTATTTCCCTGAGTTTTGAGAACCAAGGTATCAATCCAGTAGGAGGCCCCACGCAAGTCCCTTGTACCTACACAAACAAATAAGAACCTTGCAACCAACGCGATAAAGGGGTTGTCCATCCCTTCACGGCCACTTGCAAAAGTGAGATCTGATAGAGATGATAAGATAATATTTTTGGTATTATTATGATAAAGATTGAAAGTAAAGATTGCAAAATAAACGGCGACAGAAATAGCTTGTTGACGGGAGATTAATATGATGGAAAATAGATCCGGGGGCCATAGGTTTCACTAGTGGCTTCTCTCAAGATAGGATAAGTATTACGGTGGGTGAACAAATTACTGTCGAGCAATTGATAGAATTGAGCATAGTTATGAGAATATCTAGGCATGATCATGTATATAGGCATCACGTCCGCGACAAGTAGACCGACTCCTGCCTACATCTACTACTATTACTCCACACATCGACCACTATCCAGCATGCATCTAGAGTATTAAGTTCATAAGAACAGAGTAACGCATTAAGCAAGATGACATGATGTAGAGGGATAAACTCAAGCAATATGATATAAACCCCATCTTTTTATCCTCGATGGCAACAATACAATACGTGTCGTTTCCCCTTCTGTCACTGGGATCGAGCACCGCAGGATTGAACCCAAAGCTAAGCACTTCTCCCATTGCAAGAAAGATCAATCTAGTAGGCCAAACCAAACTGATAATTCGAAGAGACTTGCAAAGATAACAAATCATACATAAAAGAATTCAGAGGAGATTCAAATATTGTTCATAGATAATGTGGATCATAAACCCACAATTCATCGAATCTCGACAAACACACTACAAAAGAAGATTACATGAAATAGATCTCCAAGAAGATCGAGGAGAACTTTGTATTGAGATCCAAAGAGAGAGAAGAAGCCATCTAGCTAATAACTATGGACCCAAAGGTCTGAGGTAGACTACTCACACATCATCGGAGAGGCTATGGTGTTGATGTAGAAGCCCTCCGTGATCAATGCCCCCTCCGGTGGAGCGCCGGAAAAGGCCCCAAGATGGGACCTCACGGGTACAGAAGGTTGCGGCGGTGGAAATAGGGTTTCGTGGTCTGTTCTGATGTTTCTAGGGTAATTGAGTATATATAGGCGAAGGAAGTCGGTCAAGAGAGCTACGAGGGGCCCGCGAGGGTGGGGGGCGCGCCTCCCTGCCTCATGGTCTCCTTGTTGATTGCTTGACATCCACTCCAAGTCCTCTGGATCACGTTTGTTCCAAAAATCACGTTCCCGAAGGTTTCATTCCGTTTGAAATTCCTTTTCTACGAAACACTGAAATAGGCAAAAAAAACAGCAATTTGCACCGGGCCTTGGGTTAATAGGTTAGTCCCAAAAATAATATAAAAGTGTATAATAAAGCCCATTAAACATCCAAAACAGAATATATAATAGCATGGAACAATGAAAAATTATAGATACGTTGGAGACGTATCACATGCCGTTGAGGGGGGCGCGCGCACGGGCACGGGCACGGGCGCGG
>NC_057802.1:109624150-109663540 GCF_018294505.1 Triticum aestivum
GCCCGTGCCCGTGCGCGCGCCCCCTCAGCGGCATGTGTTACGTCTCCAACGTATCTACTTTTCCAAACACTTTTGCCCTTGTTTTGGACTCTAAGTTGCATGATTTGAATGGAACTAACCCGGACTGACGCTGTTTTCAGCAGAATTGCCATGGTGTTATTTTTGTGCAAAAAATAAAAGTTCTCGGAATGACCTGAAACTTCATGGAGAATATTTTTGGAATTAATAAAAAATACTGGCGAAAGAATCAAGGCCAGGGGCCCACACCCTATCCATGAGGGTGGGGGGCGCTCCTACCCCGCTGGGCGCGCCCCCGGCCTCGTGGGCCCCCTGGTGCTCCACCGACCTCAACTCCAACTCTATATATTCACGTTCGAGGAGAAAAAAATCAGAGAGAAGGATTCATCGCATTTTACGATATGGAGCCACCGCCAAGCCCTAATCTCTCTCAGGAGGGCTGGTCTGGAGTCCGTTCGGGGCTCCGAAGAGGGGAATCCGTCGCCGTCGTCAGCATCAACCATCCTCCATCACCAATTTCATGATGCTCACCGCCGTGCGTGAGTAATTCCATTGTAGGCTTGCTGGACGGTGATGGGTTGGATGAGATTTATCATGTAATCGAGTTAGTTTTGTTAGGGTTTGATCCCTAGTATCCACTATGTTCTGAGATTGATGTTGCTATGACTTTGCTATGCTTAATGCTTGTCACTAGGGCCCGAGTGCCATGATTTCAGATCTGAACCTATTATGTTTTCATGAATATATGTGAGTTCTTGATCCTATCTTGCAAGTCAATAGTCACCTACTATGTGTTATGATCCGGAAACCCCGAAGTGACAATAATCGGGACCACTCCCGGTGATGACCGTAGTTTGAGGAGTTCATGTATTCACTAAGTGTTAATGCTTTGGTTCGGCACTCTATTAAAAGGAGGCCTTAATATCCCTTAGTTTCCAATAGGACCCCGCTGCCACGGGAGGGTAGGACAAAAGATGTCATGCAAGTTCTTTTCCATAAGCACGTATGACTATATTCGGAATACATGCCTACATTACATTGATGAACTGGAGCTAGTTTTGTGTCACCCTATGTTATAAATATTGCATGAGGAATCACATCCGACATAATTATCCATCACTGATCCAATGCCTATGAGCTTTTCACATATTGCTCTTTGCTTAGTTACTTTCCCATTGCCACTGTTACAATTACTATAAAACTGCTACTGTTACTTTTGGCACTGTTACCGTTACTTCCATACTACTTTGCTACTAAATACTTTGCTGCAGATATTAAGTTATCAAGGTGTGGTTGAATTGACAACTCAACTGCTAATACTTGAGAATATTCTTTGGCTCCCCTTGTGTTGAATCAATAAATTTGGGTTGAATACTCTACCCTCGAAAACTGTTTCGATCCCCTATACTTGTGGGTTATCATGCAGCCAAATGCACGGGGACCGGCGCCGCAGTTGGTGGAGGGGCGCGCACGAGCAGGGGCACGGGCGCGGCGAGTGCAGGCAAACGCACGGGGGCTGGCACCACGGTGGGTGGAGGGGCGCGCACGGGCACGGGCGCTGGCACTGGCATGTACACGAGCTCGCGCGGGTCCGCGGAGACCTCCCTGATGCCCAGGGCTTCCAGCTCTGCGATAGTGCTCGGCGACCAGCCCGTCAATGCTACGGGGATGGTCGCTGGCGCGGGCGCGGGGATGGGAGCTGGGACGGGAGCGGGGGCAGCAACCGCCGCGACCAGTTCGTTCTGGGCCATGTCCATGAGGCCCCATTCCTCCTTATTTTCTATCTCCTCCGGCTCGGAGTCGACTTCACCAAACTTGAAGAGTAGTGGCAGATGATCATTTTGCACCATGGCATTGGTGGAGATCTACGTGAGGGGAATGGGAGGCGAACAGTAAGGCCGCCCGTATTAAACAGCGGCTCGGGCGCCATTAATGGAGAGGAAGGCGGGCGGACATGGAAGTCAAAGGGCTCGCTTCCCAGTGAGCCTGCGCAGCGTACAACTTGCACGCTTCCCGTTAAGCCTGCGCATTAGAGGACATCTTGCACGCCTCTCGGTGAGCCTGCGCACTGGACTCCGCTCGCACGCCTCCCGTTCAGTCAAGGTCAAGCAGCTGTCCGCACGGCACATCCTATAGCCATTAAAACGAAGACACGTGGCATCACGTGAATGGTAACAGAACGCACATGATTTGAATTATACAACCGTTTGAGATATTAAAGTGGCAGCTATTTTTTCAAAATGCCTTTGTTGGCTGTTATTCGAGTGCGCCTTCTCTCGAAATGGACACGAAAAATACCACAGCAAGTCGGGTGCCATTTCATGATAGCATGCCAAGTTTCATGAATTTCAGACGAGTTTTAGATTTACTACAATTAAAAACAAAGTATCTCAACGTTTTGCCGGCAATCAACGGTGCCCTGGTGTTTGAAATTCATTCTCATTTCTTGCATGGGACCTAAGCATGCACCCAAGGACACAAATTTGATTTTTCAACCAATTTATATGCATTGGAGCATGTGCATGTAGTTCAAATTTGAATTATGCACATAAATGCATTGAAAATTCAGTTAATGCATAAAAATGTCCAGACGAACCCCGAAAAATCAAAAAAATTGACACAACACTCTTGTTGTTCTATGTTGACACGAGAAAAAATTTAAAAGCAATAAGAGGCAATGGATATCGTTTCGTCCCCAAAGGTGGGACGTTCCCTATCGAAACCATCATGCTTGTTGTGAGAAGTTCTGGTTTGTGAGAAGCATATACCCAAACCTGCCCCAAGTGGGACAAATTCTTTACCATGGCATGTTGATGCCACTCCATGATAGCATGCCAAGTTTCATGAATTTCAGACGAGTTTTGGATTTACTAGAATTTAAAAACTAGGTATCTCAACATTTTGCCGGCAATCAATGGTGCCCTGGTGTGACACCCAAGTTTTTATTTGGATTTTTCAAAAGATTTTATTTGACTTGAGGGGAGTGATTTAAATTTTTCTTCAAGAGAACTCTCACTCTCAAATATTTTTCCTTATGGCGAAAGTTGTATTTGGATTAAACCAAGATCTGTCTTTGGTCTTGGAGGTTCTTGCTTTTCACTTGGACTCAAGACAAAATGTTTTTCACTTGGGAACATAACTTTTGAAAATCTTTTTGAATTTGCACTATATCTTTTGGAAAATCATTTGCCACTTTCAACAATTCCTTCTTGCCATGGCATTAGTGCAAATCCTCTCTCCTAACCACTTCCTCACCTTTGGATCATGATTTTGCATCAAATCCAGCAAGTTGAACCTCCCCATGTGATTATTTCCATTCAAATTCTATTCAAACAAAATTCTGCCTTCTCTTCTAGCACTTGGAGATTTACAAAGGAACTCCATTTTCTGTTTTGATTCTTGCCACCAAACCTTTTTCCCCTCCTAGTCCTTTGAACCCTCAACCTAGATCCATGATGATCCACTGGTCTTCAGTTCAAAATTTTCAAACTACCCCTGCTGCAAGTTTGGACCAGATTTGTCAAATTTGGTGAAATTCATTCAAAACCTTCTCCAAAAATTCCAAGTAAAATCAGGCAGCCTCTGGGTGCATTGAGTGGTCATCTCACCAAGTTACAGCTCCAGAAAAATTTATCTCATAGCCAAAACCTTCTGTCGAACACCTGTAGTGCACTGTCTATGTCAAGTTCAGTAAATTCAGAGATTCTGTCAGTGGCTTGCTGTCGTTTTCTTCAGAGAAGGACATCGATCTCGCCAGTACCACCGCGTCGCCTTGCTCCTCGTCCCAGCCCTCTTGTTCCTGCACCGCACGAACGCCTGGCGCCTTGCGGGCGTCGGCGACGAGCAGCAGAAGGTGTGCCGCCCCGTGACCGACGCCGGCGGCGGCTTTGCGGACGCCAGCGGGAGACACGGCGCCGACGACACCACCCAGCGCCGCCCAAACCACCGGAGCCCGCCGCGTGGCCTTCCACTCCCCCGAATGCGCTGCCGCTCTCGTCGTGAACCGCAGGGCACGGAGCGTGCTCTCTGCCGCCGTTGAGCCCGTGCGGTCACCTCAGCGTGGACCGACGCCATTACGCCAAGACCATCTCCGTTTAGCTGTGAAACGACTCCAGTAACCTCCACTGATGCTGCCTGGCCGCTCAAACCACCTGCCAATCCACTGCTCCGCCGTAATCGCTCGCCGGAGATTCTCCGTTCACGGCCACCCCGTCGATCTGCCTATAAATAGAGGCCCCGAGCTTCAACTCGAGCACCCACCATCCCTGCACTCCCCCTAGAGCAAGCCTAGCCACTGGAAGAGCCCCGAGGAGGTCTCCTTCCTCGACTCCGGCCGCCGCGACCCGCCACGGGATCCAGCCCGATTCGCCCCCGTGTGCGCTCCTCCGCCTCCATTCTCTTGCCAGTAGCTTCGCCTTGCATCCCTCGTTCTGACCCGCGCCTCAATTCGTAGTTTGCAGCCCTCCACCGGAGTTCCCCATCCTCACCCGAGCCGCCGTCCGCCGGAGATAGTGTCGCCGTCGACGTGGTGCTCCCCGTTGGACGAGTCCACCAGCCACCGACGCGGAAGAAGACGCTGAAGCTCTTGGTACCCTCCGTTTCTCCTAACTCGCCGTGCTTCGACACCGGCGTCCACCGCAGTCTTCGGGCGCCGGCGAGCTTTTTAAACCTGACAGGTGGACCCCGCCTGTCAGCCTCTATTCTATTCTCTTTCGAACCGTTTTCTGTTGGCGCCTTCGGGCAAATACGTCTTCTCCTTTGCGCTTGCGCATTCCCAACCGAAGCGTTTTCTGTTTTCTCAGTTAAAACCCTGGAACTTTTCTGTTTCATTACAGATAAGTCCCTGGACAGAAACCTTTATAACTTTTTAATAAAAAGGTATTTTTGAGTGATTCTTTTTCTGACAATCTTCAAATTTTGTCTAGTTTTTTATGGGATTTATTTGAAAAATATTTGGAAAAGTTTCTGTGCAAGTGTTGGTTTTCACGTTAGTACCCGTTTCGTGATTGCCGTAGGTTCCGGAAGAGGTGACGGAGCCGCGAACTTCGCCGAGCTAGACTCCGACTTCTCCGAACCAGGCAAGCATGTTTTGAACATTTGATATGACAGGTGTTTTACATGTTCACGTGAGAGTTTGTGCGTGGCATATGAGTGTCGGTGAATACCTCGTTGCTTGTAAGGCAACGACCCGATTGTTCCAGAGTCGCGATGATCTCTGATGAGAGATGGCCTAATCATGTGGTGATATGAAGGGCAGCAAGGTGGTACTGTTGTAGCATGCCAGCCTTGCGTCATCCGACTTTCCCCGACGTTAACGTGGTTGGAGCCACGTTATCGTTCCTTTCCCGCATGTTCCAAAGTTGCGATGATCTCTGATGAGAGATGGCCTAATCATGTGGTGACATGAAGGGAAGCAAGGTGGTACTGTTGTAGCATACCAGCCTTGCGTCATCCGACTCCCTCCGACGTTAACGTGGTTGGAGCCACGTTACCGTTCTTTCCCCTTTCCGTGCTACCACATGTCTCATTGGCAGGATGCGGTTTAGTAAGTTGGTAACCTCTTTCCGTGTACACACCAAACAGAGAGACCGGGATGATGGTACCTTGGCCCAGTATTAAAGCCAGTCATCCGGTCAGGGGGCATGGGTGTTTCCGGTTGGGACCGAGAGGGGGGGCACCCCCTTAGAGCGCGCGTATAGAAATTTGATCCCATGCTACGCGAGGTTGTAGCCTCCCCGTCTCAAGGTTTTTCTTGAATGTTGCCGAGGGTGATCCCTGGCTTCGGATGGTTGAATTGGGTGTGTACTGGTTAGACATGTTTCTTCCAAAACACCGTAGACGGAACTAGTCCCCGTGACTACTGAAATCCGTTGGCTGTGGTTAAGTACAAACTCTGCAGAGTCAATTCTTTCCAAATCATCGCATCCATGATCTAGTAGTGTAAACATTATATCCATATCTATCCGTGTGAAAAATTTGTCCCCGGTGAACAAGCTCAAGTGGTAAATTCAGATTTATTGTTATTCCTGTGGATGGACTAACTTTATATTTGTCTCATGCTTGTGATAATTTATGTTACCAAACTATTGTATTATTGAGCTACAATATAAGCCCTTTATGAGACGTCGCGCAGACGTCCGACTGTGGCGTGTACTCGTTTCTTACTTTAAATATAAGCCCTCTATGTGATGTCGCTCAGACGTCCGACTGCGGCATGCACTGTCTTTATTTTCTGTTATAAGCCCTTTATGTGGTGTCGCCCCGACGCCCGACTGTGGCATTATTATTCTGCATTTTCCTCTCGAGGAGTCTTTCAGACACTCGTTTGGCACCCGCATTATTATTCTGCATTTTCCTCTCGAGGAGTCTTTCAGACACTCGTTTGGCACCCGCATTATTATTCTGCATTTTCCTCTCGAGGAGTCTTTCAGACACTCGTTTGGCACCAGTATTACTATTCTGCAGTTTCCGCTCGAGGCGTCATTCAGACCCTCGCTTGGCACCCAGTATTTATTATCTCTATGTCTGATCGCACTGGTTAACTTGTTCATATGCTTCATGTTGCATTCGTTATATCTTATGTCCGAACTGTCTTGCGAGTACTTTCATAGTACTCACCTGGCTTGTTGATTTGGCCAGATGTTGACGAAGGCGATCTCTTGGATGAAGAGTTTGATAGCGCGTCCGATGCCTAGAGGAGTCCCAGTCAGTCCTGCACGATCCCGGATTTTGGTCACTTGTTTTGTATACGCTTCCGCCACCCGCAATAAGTCTTCTCGAGCCTCACTCCGACGCTCGAAGAGTTGTAGTCTTCTGGAATCATATCACTCGCTTCGCGATGATATTTCCACCACTGTTATTATCGTGAGTTAGTAGTTTGCCACCCTATCCGCCGTCTTGTCTTAGCGGCGTGCATGTAATAAATTTTTGGGCAGTCTCTGCTCAACCTTGTATTATATTTAGTACTCCTGGTACTTTTCTTCTGTGACCAAGATATTGTCTACCAGTGAGAAGGAATTCTTCCTCGCTGGTCCGTAAAAGGGATTGGTCTCTCAATAATTATTTTATTGATAAACCGGTCGTGACACCTGGTGTTTGAAATTCATTCCCATTTCTTGCATGGGACCTAAGCATGCACCCAAGGACACAGATTTGATTTTTCAACCAATTTATATGCACTCGAGCATGTGCATGTAGTTCAAATTTATTATGCACATAAATGCATTGAAAACTCAGTTAATGCATAACAATGTCCAAACGAACCCCAAAAAATCACAATAATTGACACAACACTCCTGTTGTTCTATGTTGACACGAGAAAAAATTTGAAAGCAATAAGAGGCAATGGATATCGTTTCATCCCCAAAGGTGGGACGTTCCCTATCCAAACCATCATGCTTGTTGTGAGAAGCTCTGGTTTGTGTGAAGCATATACCCAAACCTGCCCCAAATGGATCAATTTTTTTACCACGGCATGTTGATGTTGCTCCATGATAGCATGCCAAGTTTCATGAATTTCAGACGAGTTTTGGATTTACTAGAATTTAAAAACCAGACATCTCAACGTTTTGCCGACAATCAACGGTGCCCTGGTGTTTGAAATTCATTCCCATTTATTGCATGGGACCTAAGCATGCACCCAAGGACACAAATTTGATTTTTCAACCAATTTATATGCACTGGAGCATGTGCATGTAGTTCAAATTTGAATTGTGCACATAAATGCATTGAAAACTCAGTTAATGCATAAAAATGTCCAAACGAACCCCAAAAAATCACAAAAATTGACACAACACTCCTGTTGTTCTATGTTGACATGAGAAAAAAATTGAAAGCAATAAGAGGCAATGGATATCGTTTCGTCCCCAAAGGTGGGACGTTCCCTATCAAAACCATCATGCTTGTTGTGAGAAGCTCTGGTTTGTGAGAAGCATATACCCAAACCTGCCCCAAATGGGACAATTTTTTTACCATGGCATGTTGATGCCGCTCCATGATAGCATGCCAAGTTTCATGAATTTCAGACGAGTTTTCGATTTACTAGAATTTAAAAACTAGGCATCTCAACGTTTTGTCGGCAATCAACGGTGCACTCGTGTTTGAAATTCATTCCCATTTCTTGCATGGGACCTAAGCATGCACCCAAGGACACATATTTGATTTTTCAACCAATTTATATGCACCGGAGCATGTGCATGTAGTTCAAATTTAACTTATGCATATAAATGCATTGAAAACTCAATTAATGCATAAAAATGTCCGACGAACCCCAAAAAAACAAAAAAATTGACACAACACTCCTGTTGTTCTATGTTGACACGAAATTATTTTTGAAAGCAATAAGAGGCAATGGATATCGTTTCGTCCCCAAAGGTGGGACGTTCCCTATCGAAACCATCATGCTTGTTGTGAGAAGCTTATACCCAAACCTGCCCGAAATGGGACAAAATTTTTACCACGGCATGTTGATGCCGCTCCATGATAGCATGCCAAGTTTCATGAATTTCAGACGAGTTTTGGATTTACTAGAATTTAAAAACCAGGCATCTCAACGTTTTTCCGGCAATCAACAGTGCCCTCGTGTTTGAATTTCATTCCCATCTCTTGCATGGGACCTAGAAATTCACCCAAGGGCACACATGTGATTTTTCAACCAACTTTAGTGCACTGGAGCATGTGCTTGTAGTTCAAATTTGAATTATGCACATAAAATGCCTAGAAAACCCAGTTAATGTATAAAAAAGGCCAAACGAACCCCGAAAAATTCCAAGATTAAACACAACACTCCTGTTGTTCTATGTTGACACTAGAATTTTTGAAAGCAATAAGAGGCAACGGATATTGTTCCGTCCGCAAAGGTGGCACGTTCCCTACCGAAACCATCACGCTTGTTGTGAGAAGCTTATACCCAAACCTGCCCCAAATGGGACAAAATTTTCACCACGGCATGTTGATGCTGCTCCATGATAGCATGCCAAGTTTCATGAATTTCAGACGAGTTTTGGATTTACTAGAATTTAAAAACCGGGTATCTCAACTTTTTGCCGGCAATCAACAGTGCCCTGGTGTTTGAAATTCATTCCCATCTCTTGCATGGGACCTAAACATGCGCCCAAGGACACACATGTGATTTTTCAACCAACTTTGGTGCACTGGAGCATGTGCTTGTAGTTCAAATTTGAATTATGCACATAAAATGCCTAGAAAACCCAGTTAATGTATAAAGAAGGCCAAACGGACCCCGAAAAAGTCATTCCCATTTCTTTCTTGCATGGGACCTAAGCATGCACCGAAGGACACATATTTGATTTTTCAACCAATTTATATGCACCGGAGCATGTGCATGTAGTTTAATTTTGAATTGTGCACCTGAAATGGCTAGAAAACCAGTTTAATGTATAAAATGTCCAAACGAACCCTGAATAATTCCAATCTTTTACGACACACATATAGTTGCATGTTCACTACAGATAAAAGGTCTAGCAATTCAAACAGCGTCCATTGCCGCTGTGACCCCATTATGTAATTCAAATCAAGTAGATCCCACATAGTTTATGTAAGTGCATCTAGTGCCCCTTAGTGATTTTGGTGTATTGAAGACTTGTAGGTTAAGGGACTAATGTGTTTATGAGTATACACAGGTCTATAAGTCGATGAGGAGTTTGATATTTACAGAGAAAGTCGACCCCTAAAAATGAAGTTCTTCGACTGAAGACTTTGGTATTTCTGAAGACTTTCTGAAGACTTTGAAAGTGAAGAAATTGGTGTGACCTTGAAGACTTGGTATTCATTTGAGGAACATGAAGCGTGAAGAATTTTGTTTTCGTAGTTTCATTTTCTCTTTCGTGAGTCATAGGAAACGCCGTACTGTTAAAGGGGGTCGAGGAAATACTAAGGAAAAACTTCCATGTGATGCTCAACTCAAAATCCTACACCTACCAATCCCTTCGAGTGAAGCCATTGGAAATCTCATACAGTTCAGTCATATTCTTCAGTGACAGAGACGAAGTTCTTTTGGTCTCTGAGGAATTTATTCTGACTGAGGAGTTAGGAATTCGCCAGTGCGGATTGCCTACACAGTGAGGAACATGATAGCCCTGAGGAATCCGAGCCTCAAATTTCCAACCGTTGCTGTGCTATGCGCCAGCTGTCCCAAAATATCTTATCCACCTAACGGTCATATCATTGAAGGGCATTTATGTCTTATCATGTCGGGCTGCTCCCTAGGCTATAAATAGCCGCCCCCTACAACCACTAGCTGGTTGGCTGCTCCGAGAGAAACTGACACTTGTCATTTGAGAGCATCCCATCCTCTGAGGACTTTGAGCAAAAATCATCAAGTGAGGAAAACCCAAACCCAAACACCTACAAACCCCAAGTGATTGAGCATCACTGAAGAGATTGATCCTGCGTGGATCCGATGCTTGTTACCTTTGAAGACTGTGCTTCTTCCAGATGGTTAGGCGTCAAGGTCTAGAGCATCCAAGAGGAAATTGTGGATTGCCGAGTGACCGAGTTTGTGAAGGTTTGGAAGTCACCTGAAGACTTAGCACGAGTGATTGGACGAGGTCTGTGTGACCTTAGTTCAAGGAGAATACGGTGAGGACTGTGTGTCCGGGACTGTGTGTCCTCAGGTTTAAATACCTAGCCGCTCCAAGCAGACGTACAACTGAGACAGCAGTTGGAACTGGTCTACCAAATCATTGTCTTCACCAAGCTAACTGGTTCTATTTCCTCAACTCTTTCATTTCTTCATTACTGTGTTGTATGCTTGTTCATATGTGTGTTTGGACTTTGACTGAAGACTTTCTCAATTTCCTCAGTTCAATTTCTTCAGTCTGTTTGTCTTCATCCTGTGTTATCCTGTGTTTACACTTTCTGTACTCTGTGCTTGTCTTCATTTCATCATGATGACTATGCTTGTGTTCTGCTATGCATACTTTTGAGTACTTATTCCGCTGCAAGTAGTTCTTCGCTAAGGAATTTCCTCACCCACAAATTCCTCGGTGAAGAATTCATAAAAATCGCCTATTCACCCCCCTCTAGTCGATATAACGCACTTTCAATTGGTATCAGAGCGAGGTACTCCCTTGTTCTGTGTGATTTTGGTTTAACCGCTTGGAGTTTTAGTTATGTCGACCGCAGGTATGATCAAGGTCTCTGCTGGATGTCCTACCTTCGATGGGACGGACTACCCCTACTAGAAGAATAAGATGCGAATGCATCTTGAGGCAATTGATAACGATCTTTGGTATGTTGTGGAAAATGGTGTTCCCTCTGTCTCCCCCTCACTGAACGCTGCCGATGTGAAGAGATTCAAGCAACTCGATTCTCAAGCGAAGAATATCATATGTGGCCATATGAGCAAAGGACAGTATGGAAGAGTGAGTGCTTTGGAAACTGCTAAGCTTATCTGGGATAGGCTGTCCAAAGTGAATGAAGGAGTCTCAACTCAGCGTGACTCTCGAGTTGATGTTCTTCGCAATCTTTCCAACCGCTTCAAAAGACTCGACAATGAAAATGTTCAACAAACCTTCGATCGCCTCACTGACATCTCAAATGAGCTTCAAGCACTTGGTGCCACTGACATCACCGACCATGAGGTGGTGAAGAAATTGTTGAGATCGCTTGATTCTTCATTTGATACTCTGGCATTGATGACACAAGAACGTGCTGATTACAAGTCACTTGATCCCGCTGATATCCTCGAGAGGCTAAACACTCATGAGTTCCAGCTTGCTGAAAAGAGAGATCTATATGGTTCGAGCTATGGCAAATCACATGCATTGAAGGCCAAGGTAGTTTCTGAGTCTGAGGATGAAGACTCTGGCAGCAGTCTTGGTGACCCTGAAGAACTGAGCCATGATCTAGCACTGCTCGTGAAGAAATTCCAGAAGTTCTCAAGACGTGGTCGCTTTGGAAGACCCTCAAGGAGCAATGATTCCTCATCCAGTGACTACAAGAAGAGGCTTTGTCACAAATGTAAGAAACCAGGACACTACATTCAAGATTGTCCTCAGTGGGAAAAGGAATCAAAGAAGAAGAAATACAAGGATTGCAGTTCTGATGATGCGAAGAAAAAGAAGAAATCCTCAAAATCTTCATCATCAAAATCCTCAAAGTCTTCATCTCACAAGAAGAGCAGCTCCAAGAAGGCTCGGGCATTCATTGGCAAGGAAATGGACTCTGAGGCTGAATCTGAAGAAAATGAGGAAGAGGAGGCATCTGAGGATTCTGAATCCGGTGTGGCGAGCCTAGCCCTCGTTACTGCATTCGTCAGCAAGTCTATCTTCAACACTGAAGAAAATGACCTCACCAACAAGGCTAATGAAGGCAATGATGACTACGCTCCCACCTACTGCTTCATGGCAAAGGGTGCCAAGGTACTCAAATATTCCTCATCTGAATCAAGTGAAAATGAATCTGATGAAAACCTTAAGCCCAAGTATTCTAAACTTGCTAAGATTGCTGTGAAACAACAAAGGGCCCTTGAAAAGGTTCAATACATGCTAGACAAAAGTGATGATATGTTGGGTGAAGAAATGGATCGCACTAAAACCTTGACTGAAAGTCTTCAGAGACTTCATACTAAGTATGACACCCTTCAAGGTCATCATAACACTCTCTTGTCTGATCATGAGAAGCTTTCTTATGAATTTCTTCAAAGAAAGCAAGATCTTGAGAAGCTAAGAGTGAGTTATGAAGATCTTCAGAAGGAGCGTGATTCATTACTTGCTCAACAAATCAGCGCTGCTCAGGAAGAATTTGTTCCTCCATGTTTGAAACGCATTGAACATGAATCTGCTAATTCTTCACCTGAATGTTCAAATGCTTCTAATGCTACAAATTCTTCAGCTGTCTCTGCTATCACTAATTCCTCATCTGAGGACATTGCTAGTATCACTAACGATGCAGGGCTGAAGGAATTGTACATGACAGGCCACAAAAGCCTCAAAGGGTATCAGACTCTTTGTGATGTGCTTAAAAAGCAGATCCTCAACAGGAACCCTAGGAAAGAGGGTATTGCCTTTGAGAGGAAACTCAATGCTGATGGTACATATTGGAAGCCTGAGCAGTATCCCAAAACCTCATGGGTTGCTGCAAAGGGACCTCCAGTTGATCCATCTAATTTATCTGGCTTTACAAGTGAATCTTCTCATTCCTCTGATGAGTCATTTGACTCCAACTACAAACTGTTTAAAAATCAGAATGGTGAAGTATTTGCTAGATATGTTGGCACTGTCTGCAGGAACGGTTCCCCTATGAAGAAAATCTGGGTCCCCAAAAGGTGCCTTGAAAGTCTTCAAGTGAATGTCCTCATGACACCACCTGTGAAGAATAGGAACCCCAGATCAAATTCTTCATATGGACCAGATTCTTCATACGGATCCAAGTCCTCATACGGACCAAATTCCTCACATGGATCATATTCGTCAAGAGGATCAAAGTCCTCATATGAAGATCATCATGCTAACAACTCTATTTCGCAGGGAAGAGCCAAGGGCTATGAATATGAGCATCATTCTTCTAATCATTATGTTCATAAGTCCTCGAAGAATTTCTCTGCTTATTCATATGCTTACCCTAACTTCTCTTAGGTGAAACGAAATGGATTGGCTTCTATGCCACCTTTTTCGTATGGAGCTTGCAGAGTGATGAACTCTTTGCCACCCCTTCAGATGTGGGTGGTGAAGAAAAAGAACTAATATCTTCTGCAGGGTCAGGTCTCCAGACGTGCTCAAACGTCTGAAGAATTTGCTGGAGACCTGAAGAGTGCTTGAAAGGATGTAGGCTAATCATGAAGAAATGAACTTTCATTTCTCACGTCCTCATACTGTTTTTAACTGTTGCATTGCTTGATGAAATTGGTCTGATGAATTGTGATGTCATATTCTTCACTGATGAAGTATATGAAGTTCGTAAGCTGCACTAATTCATCTGCAGGATGATCAACCCAAAGCCACTGAGTGGGTCCTCGATAGTGGATGTACAAATCACATGACTGGTGACAAGAATCTATTGATTGATGCTCCCTGATCACCATTGCATCTGAAGCATATCATCTTCGCTGACAAAGGCAAAAGTCAGGTATTGGGTCTAGGTAAGGTTGCAATCACAAAGGATCGACACATGGACAAAGTCATGCTTGTCGAGTCCTTAGGATACAACCTCATGTCTGTCTCAATGCTTTGTGATCTTCATATGGTAGTGTTCTTTGGCAAGTATCGTTGTGTTGTGGTTATGGAAGCTGACAATTCCAAAGTCTTCGAAGGCTTTAGGAGAGGAGACTTGTATATTGTTGATTTCTCTACAGGACCGCAACCGGCCGTGTGCCTACTCGCAAAAGCTTCAGAAGGTTGGCTATGGCATCGACGACTTGGTCATGCAGGCATGAGGAATTTGCACACGCTTGCAAAGAAGAAGCATGTCATTGGCATTGAGAATGTCAAATTCCTCAAGGATCACTTGTGTGGAGCTTGTGAAGCTGGAAAGATGACCAAGGCTAAGCATCCAGCGAAGACTATCATGACCACTACTCAACCATTCGAATTGCTTCACATGGACCTCTTTGGTCCTAACCATTACTCAGCCGTCACAAATGATGCATCTCTCTATGGGCTTGTTATTGTTGATGATTACTCTCATTACACTGTTGGAAATATGCCCTAGAGGCAATAATAAATGGTTATTATTATATTTCTTTGTTCATGGTAATTGTCTATTATTCATGCTATAATTGTATTGTCCGGAAATCGTAATACATGTGTGAATACATAGACCACAACCTGTCCCTAGTAAGCCTCTAGTTGACTAGCTCGTTGATCAACAGATAGTCATGGTTTCCTGACTATGGACATTGGATGTCATTGATAACGGGATCACATCATTAGGAGAATGATGTGATGGACAAGACCCAATCCTAAGCATAGCATAAAAGATCGTGTAGTTTCGTTTGCTAGAGCTTTTCAGATGTCAAGTATCTTTTCCTTAGACCATGAGATCGTGCAACTCCCGGATACCGTAGGAGTGCTTTGCGTGTGCCAAACGTCACAACGTAACTGGGTGACTATAAAGGTGCACTACGGGTATCTCCGAAAGTGTCTGTTGGGTTGGCACGGATCGAGACTGGGATTTGTCACTCCGTGTGACGGAGAGGTATCTCTGGGCCCACTCGGTAATGCATCATCATAATGAGCTCAATGTGACTAAGGCGTTAGTCACGGGATCATGCATTGCGGTACGAGTAAAGAGACTTGCCGGAAACGAGATTAAACATGGTATTGGGATACCGACGATCGAATCTCGGGCAAGTAACATACCGATTGACAAAGGGAATTGCATACGGATTGATGGAATCCTCGACACCGTGGTTCATCCGATGAGATCATCGCAGAACATGTGGGAGCCAACATGGGTATCCAGATCCCGCTGTTGGTTATTGACCGGAGAGGCGTCTCGGTCATGTCTGCATGTCTCCCGAACCCGTAGGGTTTACACACTTAAGGATCGGTGACGCTAGGGTTGTAGAGATATATGTATGTGGAAACCCGAAAGTTGTTCGGAGTCCCGGATGAGATCCCGGACGTCACGAGAGGTTCCGGAATGGTCCGGAGGTGAAGAATTATATATAGGAAGTCCAGTTTCGGCCACCGGGAAAGTTTCGGGGGTTACCGGTATTGTACCGGGACCACCGGAAGGGTCCCGGGGGTCCACCATGTGGGGCCACCTATCCCGGAGGGCCCCGTGGGCTGAAAGTGGACGGGAACCAGCCCTTAGTGAACTGGGGCGCCCCCCTTGGGCCTCCCCCCCATGCGCCTAGGGGGGAGTTCCCCCTTGCCTTGGGGTGCAAGGCAACCCCTTCCCCCCTTGGCCGCCGCCCCCCCTTGGAGATCCCATCTCCTTGGGCCGGCGCCCCCCAGGGGCCTGTATAAAGGGAGGGGGAGGGAGGGCAGGACACTACAGCCTTTGGCGCCTCCCTCCTCCCCTGCAACACCTCTCTCTCTCTCGCAGAAGCTCGGCGAAGCCCTGCCGGAGACCCGCTACATCCACCACCACGCCGTCGTGCTGTTGGATCTCCATCAACCTCTCCTTCCCCCTTGCTGGATCAAGAAGGAGGAGACGTCGCTGCACCGTACGTGTGTTGAACGCGGAGGTGCCGTCCGTTCGGCACTCGGTCATCGGTGATTTGGATCACGGCGAGTACGACTCCGTCATCCACGTTCATTCGAACGCTTCCGCTCGCGATCTACAAGGGTATGTAGATGCACTCCTTTCCCCTCGTTTCTAGTAGACTCCATAGATGCATCTTGGTGAGCGTAGGAAAATTTTAAATTATGCTACGATTCCCAACAGTGGTATCAGAGCCAGGTTTATGCGTAGTTACTATGCACGAGTAGAACACAAAGCAGTTGTGGGCGTTGAGTTTGCCAATTCTTCTTGCTGCTACTAGTCTTTTCTTGTTTCGGCGGCATTGTAGGATGAAGCGGCCCGGACCGACCTTACACGTACACTTACGTGAGACAGGTTCCACCGACTGACATGCACAAGTTGCATAAGGTGGCTAGCGGGTGTCTGTCTCTCCTACTTTAGTCGGAACGGATTCGATGAAAAGGGTCCTTATGAAGGGTAAATAGAAATTGGCAAATCACGTTGTGGTCATACGTAGGTAAGAAACGTTCTTGCTAGAAACCTACAAACCACGTAAAAAACTTGCAACAACAATTAGAGGACGTCTAACTTGTTTTGCAGCAAGTGCTATGTGATGTGATATGGCCAGAAGATGTGATGAATGATATATGTGATGTATGAGATTGATCATATTCTTGTAATAGGAATCACGACTTGCATGTCGATGAGTGTGACAACCGGCAGGAGCCATAGAAGTTGTCTTTATTATTTTGCATGACCTGCGTGTCATTGAATAACGCCATGTAAATTACTTTACTTTGTTGCTAAACGCGTTAGCCATAGAAGTAGAAGTAATCGTTGGCGTGACGACTTCATGAAGACACAATGATGAAGATCATGGTGTCATGCCGGTGACAAAGATGATCATGGTGCCCCGAAGATGGAGATCAAAGGAGCATGATGATATTGGCCATATCATGTCACTATTTGATTGCATGTGATGTTTATCATGTTTTTGCATCTTATTTGCTTAGAACGACGGTAGTAAGTAAGATGATCCCTTATAATAATTTCAAGAAAGTGTTCACCCTAACTGTGCACCGTTGCGAAGGTTCGTTGTTTCGAAGCACCACGTGATGATCGGGTGTGATAGATTCTAACGTTCGAATACAACGGGTGTTGACGAGCCTAGCATGTACAGACATGGCCTCGGAACACACGCAATACACTTAGGTTGACTTGACGAGCCTAGCATGTACAGACATGGCCTCGGAACACACGCAATACACTTAGGTTGACTTGACGAGCCTAGCATGTACAGACATGGCCTCGGAACACGGAGGACCGAAAGGTCGAGCATGAGTCGTATAGAAGATACGATCAACATGGAGATGTTCACCGATCTTGACTAGTCCGTCTCACGTGATGATCGGACACGGCCTAGTTAAACTCGGAACATGTTTCACTTAGATGACTAGAGGGATGTCTATCTGAGTGGGAGTTCATAATCAGATGAACTTCATTATCATGAACATAGTCAAATAGGTATTTGCAAATTATGTCATAGCTTGCGCTTTAGTTCTACTGGTTAAGATATGTTCCTAGAGAAAATTTAGTTGAAAGTTGGTAGTAGCAATTATGCGGACTGGGTCCGTAAACTGAGGATTGTCCTCATTGCTGCACAGAAGGCTTATGTCCTTAATGCACCGCTCGGTGTGCTGAACCTCAGCGTTGTCTGTAGATGTTATGAAACATCTGACATACACGTTTTGATGACTACGTGATAGTTCAGTGCGGTTTAGAATTGTGGCACCAAAGACGTTTTTTGAAACGTCGCAGAACATGTGAGATGTTCCGAAGACTGAAATTGGGATTTCAGACTAGTGCCCACATCAAGAGGTATGAGACCTCTGACAAGTTTCTTAAGCCTGCAAACTAAGGGAGAAAAGCTCAATCGTTGAGCGTGTGCTCAGATTGTCTGAGTGCCACAATCGCTTGAATCGAGTGGGAGTTAATCTCCCAGATGAGATAGTGATAGTTCTCCATAGTCACTGCCACCAAGCTAGTAGAGCTTCGTGATGAACTATAACATATCAAGGATAGTTATGATGATCCTTGAGCTATTCGCGATGTTTGACACCGCGAGAGTAGAAATCAAGAAGGGCAAGGGCAAAAAGGGATACTTCATGAAACAACAAGTCATTTGCTGATCTAGTGAAGAATCCCAAGGTTGAACCCAAACCCGAGACTAAATGCTTCTGTAATGAGAGGAACGGTCACTGAAGCAGTACTACCCTAGATACTTGGTAGATGAGAAGGCAGGCAAGGTCGACAGAAGTATATTGGATATACGTTATATGAATGTGTACTTTACTAGTACTCCTAGCAGCACCAGGGTATTAGATACCGGTTCGGTTGCTAAGTGTTAGTAACTCGAAATAAAAGCTGCGGAATAAATGGAGACTAGCTAAAGGTGAGATGACGATATGTGTTGGAAGTGTTTCCAAGGTTGATGTGATCAAGCATCGCATGCTCCCTCCACCATCGAGATTTGGTGTTTGCGTTGAACATGATTGGATTATGTTTACCGCAAAATGGTTATTCATTTAAGGAGAATAATGGTTACTCTGTTTATTTGAATAATACCTTCAATGGTCTTGCACCTAAAATGAATCTCGATCGTAGTGATACACATGTTCATGCCAAAAATATATAAGATAGTAATGATAGTACCACATACTTGTGGCACTGCCACTTGAGTCATATTGGGGTAGAACGCATGAAGAAGCTCCATGTAGGTGGATCTTTGGACTCACTCATTTTTGAAAAGATTGAGACATGCGAACCATGTCTATTGGTGTATATGCATGAAGAAACTCCATACAGATGGATCGTTTGGACTCACTTGATTATGAATCACTTGAGACATGCAAATCATACCACATGGGAAAAATGACCGAAAGTCCTCGTTTTCAGTGAGATGGAACAAGAGAGCAACTTATTGGAAGTAATACATTTTGATGTATGCAGTCCAACGAGTGCTGAGGCATGCAGTGGACATCGTTATGTTCTTACTTCACAGATGATTTGAGTAGATGCTGAGTGTATTTACTTGATGAAACACTAGTCTGAATTATTGAAAGGTTCAAGTAATTTCAGAGTGAAGTTGAAGATCGTCGTGACAAGAGGATAAAATGTCTGTGATATGATCATAGAGATGAGTATCTGAGATACGAGTTTGGCACACAATTGAGACATTGTGGAAAGTGTTTCACAATTAATACCGCCTGGAACACCATGGTGTGATGGCGTGTCCGAACATCATAACTGCACCCTATTGGATATGGTGCATACCATGATGTTTCTTATCAAATTACCACTATCGTTTATGGGTTAGGCATTAGAGACAACCGCATTCACTTTAAAAGGGGCACCACGCAATTTCGTTGAGACGACACCGTTTATAGAAACCTAAGTCGTCGTTTCTTAAAAGTTTGGGGCTGCGATGCTTATGTGAAAAAGTTTCAGGCTGATAAGCTCGAACCCAAAGCGGATAAATGCATCTTCATAGTATACCCAAAAACAGTTGGGTATACCTCCTATTTCAGATCTGGAAGCAAAAGTAATTGCTTCTAGAAACGAGTCCTTTCTCGAGGAAAAGTTTCTCTCGAAAGAATTGAGTGGGAGGATGGTGGAGACTTGATAAGGTTATTGAACCGTCGCTTCAACTAGTGTGTAGCAGGGCACAGGAAGTTGTTCCTGTGGCACCTACACCAATTGAAGTGGAAGCTTATGATAGTGATCATGAAACTTCGGATCAAGTCACTACCAAACCTCGTAGGACGACGAGGATGCGCACTACTTCGGAGTAATGCGTGATCCTGTCTTGGAAGTCATGTTGCTAAAGAAAAATGAACCTACGAGCTATGGAGAAGTGATGGTGGGCCCATATTCCGACGAATGGCTCGAGGCCATGAAATCCGAGATAGAATCCATGTATCAGAACAAAGCATGGAGTTTGGTGGACTTGCCCGATGATCGGCAAGCCATTGAGATAAATGGATCTTTAAGAAGAAGACGGACATGGACGGTAATGTTACCATCTATGAAGCTCGACTTGTGGCAAAGAGTATTTTCACAAGTTCAAGGAGTTGACTACGATGAGTTTTTCTCATCCGTAGCGATGCTTAGGTCCATCGAAATCATGTTAGCATTAGCTACATTTATGAAATCTGGCAGATGGATATCAAAACAAGTTTCCTTACCAGTTTTCATAAGGAAAGGTTGTATGTGATACAATCAGAAAGGTTTTGTCGATCCTAAGGATGCTAAAAGGTATGCTAGCTCCAGCGATCCTTCCATGGATTAGAGCAAGCATCTCGGAGTCAGAATATACGCTTTGATGGAGTGATCAAAGTTTTTGGGTTTATACAAAGTTTGTTAGAAACTTGTATTTACAATAAAGTGAGTGGGAGCGCTACAACATTTCTGATAAGTATATGTGAATGACATATTGTTGATCCGAAATGATGTAAAATTTCTGGAAAGCATAAAGGGTTGTTTGAAAGGAGTTTTTCAAAGGAAGACCTGGATAAAGCTACTTACATATTGGGCATCAAGATCCATAAAGATAGATCAAGACGACTGATGATACTTTCAAAAGACAGCACACCTTGACATGATTTTGAAAGAGTTCAAAATAGATCAGCAAAGAAGGAGTTCTTGGCTGTGTTACAAAGGTGTGAGTATTGAGTGAGACTCAAGACCTGACCACAGCAGAAGATAGAGAAAGGACGAAGGTCGTCCCCTATGCTTTAGACGTAGGCTCTATAGTATGCTATGCTGTGTACCGCACATGTAGTGTGCCTTGCCATGAGTTGGTCAAGAGGGTACAATGGTGATCCGGGAAAGGATCTCATGACAGCGGTCGAACTTATCCTTAGTACCTAGTGGATTAAGGAATTTTCTCGATTATGGAGGTGGAAAGGAGTTCGTCGTAAAGGGTTACGTCGATGCGAACTTTGACACTAATCCGGATGACACTGAGTAGTAAACCGGATTCGTATAGTAGAGCAATTATTTGAAATGGCTCCAAATAGCGCGTGGTAGCATCCACAAGATGACATAGATATTCGTAAAGCACACGGTTCTGAACGGTTCAGACCCGTTGACTAATAACCTCTCTCACAAGCATAACATGACCAAACCAGAACACTTTGAGTGATAATCACATAGTGATGTGAACTAGATTGTTGACTCTAGTAAACTCTTTAGATGTTGGTCACATGGTGATGTGACCAGTGAGTGTTAATCACATGGTGATGTGAACTAGATTATTGACTCTAGTGCAAGTGGGAGACTGTTGGAAATATGCCCTAGAGGCAATAATAAATGGTTATTATTATATTTCTTTGTTCATGGTAATTGTCTATTATTCATGCTATAATTGTATTGTCCGGAAATCGTAATACATGTGTGAATACATAGACCACAACCTGTCCCTAGTAAGCCTCTAGTTGACTAGCTCGTTGATCAACAGATAGTCATGGTTTCCTGACTATGGACATTGGATGTCATTGATAACGGGATCACATCATTAGGAGAATGATGTGATGGACAAGACCCAATCCTAAGCATAGCATAAAAGATCGTGTAGTTTCGTTTGCTAGAGCTTTTCCGATGTCAAGTATCTTTTCCTTAGACCATGAGATCGTGCAACTCCCGGATACCCTAGGAGTGCTTTGGGAGTGCCAAACGTCACAACGTAACTGAGTGACTATAAAGGTGCACTACGGGTATCTCCGAAAGTGTCTGTTGGGTTGGCACGGATCGAGACTGGGATTTGTCACTCCGTGTGACGGAGAGGTATCTCTGGGCCCACTCGGTAATGCATCATCATAATGAGCTCAATGTGACTAAGGCGTTAGTCACGGGATCATGCATTGCGGTACGAGTAAAGAGACTTGCCGGTAACGAGATTAAACAAGGTATTGGGATACCGACGATCGAATCTCGGGCAAGTAACATACCGATTGACAAAGGGAATTGCATACGGATTGATTAAATCCTCGACACTGTGGTTCATCCGATGAGATCATCGTGGAACATGTGGGAGCCAACATGGGTATCCAGATCCCGCTGTTGGTTATTGACCGGAGAGGCGTCTCGGTCATGTCTGCATGTCTCCCGAACCCGTAGGGTCTACACACTTCAGGATCGGTGACGCTAGGGTTGTAGAGATATATGTATGCGGAAACCCGAAAGTTGTTCGGAGTCCCGGATGAGATCCCGGACGTCACGAGAGGTTCCGGAATGGTCCGGAGGTGAAGAATTATATATAGGAAGTCCAGTTTCGGCCACTGGGAAAGTTTCGGGGGTTACCGGTATTGTACCGGGACCACCGGAAGGGTCCCGGGGGTCCACCGGGTGGGGCCACCTATCCCGGAGGGCCCCGTGGGCTGAAAGTGGAAGGGAACCAGCCCTTAGTGGGCTGGGGCGCCCCCCTTGGGGCTCCCCCCATGCGCCTAGGGTTGGGAACCCTAGGGGGGGAGTTCCCCCTTGCCTTGGGGGGCAAGGCAACCCCTTCCCCCCTTGGCAGCCGCCCCCACCTTGGAGATCCCATCTCCTTGGGCCGGCGCCCCCCCAGGGGCCTATATAAAAGGGAGGGGGGAGGGAGGGCAGGACACTATAGCCTTTGGCGCCTCCCTCCTCCCCTGCAACACCTCTCTCTCTCTCGCAGAAGCTCGGCGAAGCCCTGCCGGAGACCCGCTACATCCACCACCACGCCGTCGTGCTGTTGGATCTCCATCAACCTCTCCTTCCCCCTTGCTGGATCAAGAAGAAGGAGACGTCGCTGCACCGTACGTGTGTTGAACGCGGAGGTGCCGTCCATTCGGCACTCGGTCATCGGTGATTTGGATCACGGCGAGTACGACTCCGTCATCCACGTTCATTGGAACGCTTCCGCTCGTGATCTACAAGGGTATGTAGATGCACTCCTTTCCCCTCGTTGCTAGTAGACTCCATAGATGCATCTTGGTGAGCGTAGGAAAATTTTAAATTATGCTACGATTCCCAACATACACATGGGTACACATTGTTACTTACAAACATGAAGTGCAGGAAGTCTTCAAATGATTTTCCTCGAGGGCTTCAACCAACTTTGGTGTGAAGATCAATCACATCAGAAGTGACAATGGAACTGAGTTCAAGAATTCTGGTCTTGATGACTATCTTGATGAACTTGGTATTACTCATGAGTTATCTGCTCCTTATACTCCTCAGCAGAATGGCGTCGTGGAGCGCAAGAACAGAACTCTTGTTGAGATGGCTCGCACTATGCTTGATGAGTACAAGACGCCTCGTCACTTTTGGATTGAGGCAATTAATACTGCGTGCCACATCATCAATAGGGTATATCTTCACAAATTCTTCAAGAAGACTGCCTATGAACTCCTCACTGACAAGAAACCCAATGTGAGTTATTTCAAAGTCTTCGGTGCTAAATGTTGGATTAGAGATCCTCATCACAATGCTAAATTTGCACCGAAAGCACATGAAGGTTTTATGCTTGGTTATGGAAAGGACTCGCACACCTACAAAGTCTTCAACACCGTTCTTCACAAGGTTGTTGAAACTGTAGATGTGCGGTTCGATGAAACTAATGGCTCACAAAGAGAGCACCTACCCTCTGTGATAGATGAACCAGCACCTGAGGAAACTATCAAGTTCAAGGCTACTGAGGATGTCATTCCTACCGAAGAATCTGCTGAAGATTTCATTCCAGAACGTGAAGAACGTTGACCTAATGCACCTGAAGAAATTGCTGAAGAAAATGGTGCTGAAGAAAATGCTCATCAAATTCCTCGACGACAACCTACTCATCCTCACGTTGCAAAAGAAGTGAAAGTTGAGAAGATCATCGATGACATTGAAGCACCAGATCCTCTCACACGCTCAAAAGCTTCACATTTATCTAACATTTGTGGGCACTATGCTTTTGTCTCTATCACAGAGCCCACTAAGGTAGATGACGCATTTCTGGAGCCTGAGTGGATTCAGGCCATGCAAGCAGAATTACATCAGTTCGAGCTCAACAACGTTTGGGAACTGGTCAATCGTCCAGATCCTCGCAAACACAATATCATTGGCACAAAGTGGATCTACCGCAACAAGCAAGATGAAAATGGCCTTGTGGTGAGGAATAAGGCACGACTAATAGCTCAAGGCTACACACAGGTTGAAGGAATTGATTTCGATGAAACTTTTGCACCTGTTGCTAGACTTGAAGCTATTCACATATTACTTGCTTATGCTAACCATCATGATATCACTTTATATCAAATGGATGTGAAAAGTGCATTCCTCAATGGTAATCTTGAGGAAGAAGTATATGTTGCTCAACCCCCAGGTTTTGAAGATCCTAAGCATCCTGACAAACTCTTCAGACTAAATAAGGCCCTCTATGGCCTCAAGCAGGCCCCTCGGGCGTGGTATGATACTTTGAAGGAATTCCTCATGAAGAAAGGCTTCAAACCCGGTTCACTCGACCCTACTCTTTTCACTAAATCATATGATGATGAATTGTTTGTGTGCCAAATATATGTTGATGATATCATCTTTGGCTGTACTGACCAACGTTATAGTGATGAATTTGCCTATATGATGAGTGAAGAATATCAAATGTCTATGATGGGAGAGTTGAAATTCTTCTTAGGTCTTCAAATTCGTCAACAGCGCAATGGCATATTCATATCTCAGGAGAAATACCTCAAGGATGTACTGAGAAAATTCGGCATGCAAGATTGCAAAGGCGTCAAAATTCCGATGCCCACAAATGGCCATCTGTGCACTGATGAAAATGGTATTGACTTCGATCAAAAGGTATAGCGCTCCATGATTGGTTCTTTATTGTACTTATGTGCATCTAGGCCAGATATTATGCTTAGTGTTTGCATGTGTGCCCGATTTCAAGCTACACCGAAGGAATCACACCATAAGGCTGTGAAACATATTCTTCAATATCTAGCTCACACACCAACACTAGGGTTATGGTACCCCAAGGGCTCGGCTTTTGATCTCGTTGGATATTCTGACTCTGACTATGCTGGTGATCGTGTGGATCGCAAGTCAACATCTGGTACATGTCATTTCCTCGGACGATCTTTGGTCTGTTGGTCCTCGAAGAAGCAGAACTGCGTATCACTGTCTACTGCTGAAGCTGAGTACATTGCTGCTGGTTCTTGCTGTGCTCAATTGCTGTGGATGAAGCAAACTCTCAAGGACTACGACGTCAATGTGAAGAATGTGCCTCTCTTCTGTGACAATGAGAGTGCCATCAAGATTGCTCACAACCCAGTCCAGCACTCAAAGACAAAGCACATTCAGATCCGTCATCATTTTCTTCGCGATCATGTGTTGAAGGGTGACATTTCTATTGAGCATATGAAGACTGAAGAACAGCTAGCCGATATCTTCAGAAAGCCCTTGGATGAGAAGATATTTAGCAAGTTGCGGTGTGAGCTAAATATCCTAGAATCTTCGAATGTTCTTTGAAAAGGACACTCATCCTAACACTTATGCAAAATTGATGACTTAGATGTGCAACACATGAAGACACGTTTTTCTTCAATCAATGAAGAATAACACTCTAAGTGTGAAGAAATTAATGAAGAATTTGATTCTCAGAACCCTACGACAATTGTACACGGTGTCTGAAATCATCATTCTTATACGGTGGGTCATGCCACCACAAAAGTTGAAAATCTTCAATTTGGGTTTTTCCTCAGTTTTGAAATTCCTCAGTTGTTCATATTCTTCAACTTTGCAAAATCTTCACTGTTTCCGTCGTTTTTCTTGATTAGCTATATATATATATATATATATATATATATATATGAGTTTATGTCCTCTACAGCATTCACTTATGGCTAATTCTTCAAGCTGGTTTTTCTGCTAAGTGAATGTGATCGGACCCTTCCCCCTCTATGCTATACTCAACCCAATCTATTCACAAATTCTTCATGTGCGTTCTATTTGAAACTCGTTCAAAATCTTCACTGTGTCCTTGTCAGCTGTAGAATTTGCGAACGGTACTTTTAACTTATCTTATCCAAATTTTCGGATTTGCCGCTCAAACCCGTTCCACTTCCCATGATATACTTATCTATTCACCCATGATCTAACACGATCTCCACTTCTCAGTACGTGGGTGACACATGTCAAGCGAATGAGAAGTGTAAGGGGCACGTTCGTCCAATTTCTTCGGGCGAACCGTTTTTCACCGTGGCTATAAATACCCCTTCCTCACTTCCTTTACTCCGCTCGACCTCTCTCCAGCTCGAGCTTCTCAAACCCTAGTGTCACCGCTACATCATCGTCGCCGGTGAGGAAGAGCTTCACTGCCTCGACCTCGTCGCTGCCGTACTCGCGCTGGCCGCGGAAATCTTCACTCCGCCGCCGCCCTAGCCGTCTTCCTCCGCCAAGTTAGGGCGTGGAAGATCTGCACAGACGAGCTTCACTTCTCCACATCCCAGTTCGTCATGTTCTTTGTTCAGGGTAATTAAAAGTTACTTTTACTGCCCTCTTTGATTCAAATGTTTACTACAAAATCTTCAAAGGTGTTTTTCTTCAAATCCTCACACACTAAACACCTCACATATCATCTGTTCTTGATTCGTTTCTCTAAGCATCATTTTTCTTCAAGATTCCTCAATTGTGTGGATCTTCGATCTATACAACTATGGAACCTAAGACAAAGAACGCTTAGTGAAATTCTTCAACTCATCTGGTCAAATTCCTCAAACTTGTTCTTTTTGAAAACCTTCTGAGAACGCATATGACCTCTCCAAATTCCTCGCAACTCTACTCTGTTCACAGGTACTCATGTCCGCTGCTGAATCACTAGGTTCTCATCAACTTAACTCATTTGCAGCGTTCCTCGAAGAAAAGTTGCATACTTCTTCAGAGAGTTTAATTGTTCAAATTCCTCAACTGAAGAAAATGGCTGATGGAAAGAAGCTACAGAAAGGAGGAAAGAGGCCTGAGGTCAATACTGCCTTTGAAATCCCTGAGGACATTTATGCTGGGTACTGCACACCCCCTGAGGAACATAAAAATCAGCGCAAGGTGCGCATTCAGAGGATAGAAAGGAGATGGGAAAAAGAGTGGAGGGAGTACAGGTATGTGACTCCAAAATACATGAAGAAATTGGCTGTTACTCCTCCTTGCTCAAGACCACCATTGGCACCTGGCCAAGAGGCAGATCCCACTAGCATCAAGCGCGGTGAGGATTTTCCTGAAGAATGAGACAAGCGCCAGGCCAAGTTGGCCAAACAGGCAAAAGATGCAGTGAGGAAATTCAACAAAGACTCCACTGCTGCTGCTGAGGCCTCTGTAAGGCCGAAGAAATCCATGGCAAAGAAGCCTGCGCACAAGCCAAGTGCTTCTTCTTCAATGCCATCACGGTCAATTTCCTCAGCTAAGCCCTCACGGCCAATTCCTCAAGCCGCTCCTGCTCCTCCAAAGTCCTCAGCTGCTCCAACAAAATCCTCAGCACCTGTGCATCTTGTCACGTGCCAAAGGACTACAGGCATCTCCATTGCCTCAGGAGCTTAAGCTAGTTCTTGAGCTGCACCTAATTCTTCAACAGGACCCTCTCTGCTGAAGACAAAGACTACTGCTGGACGAGGCTCTCGCCCAAGTCCTCACAAGAAGCAAGTCGCCTTCCAAGTGTCGTCTGAAGAAGACGAAGCTGATGATGAAGAACTTGCTGAAATCATCAGAGACAGGCAAGTCAGGGCCGCTAGAGCCAAGGGCACAGATGTGCCACTGATTTTGGATCCAAAGTTGATCCTCGACTACATTGACCTCTGGCACAAGGATCCAAACACTCCTATGCCTGATTTCAAGTTGACACCTGGCCAAAGTCACATGCTGACCCATTTCATCCAAGAAGAAAAATGGAAATATGAGAAGGCCAGACAGCTCAAGAAAGCACAGTACAGGAAGGAGAAGTTCCTGAAGAACAACGTTGTCTCTATGACAACTAATGAACTTGTAAAGATCCAGTCTGAAATCAAAGTCCTCAGCGATGATTTCAACGCTTACTATGCTGATTGGAAAGGAGCCAAGGTCAGGTCTGTTAAACTGACTGAGAAGTTCACCACCAATGTTGTAGCCCCATCGGAACAAGAAATTCCTCAGGCTGATGCATCTGCTCAGCCAACTGAAGAACATGCCAGCACCGCTGATGATAATCAGGCTGCTGAAGAAAATGTGAGTTCCAGGGCTGATGACTGCATTCCAGCCGCTGAAGAAAATGCCAGGGCATCCACTTGCGGTGCGCCTGAAGAAAATGAAGAGGTCAGGGCAACTGCATCAGTTGTGCCTGAAGAAACTGAACCAAATTCCTCTGCTCCTCCTGCGCCGACCCCAACTCCGATCCTTCCATCTGCATCAGATGTGAAGAAGACCAAGGCTGCAGAGCGTGCAACTGTGAAGAAAAGGAAAGCATCAGCTACTTCAGATTATTCAGCTCCGAAGAAGATGAAACCTTTGACCAGTTCGTTTGCAAATCCAATTGATGTTGTTCCAGTTTCCTCCATGCCATCAAAGGAAATCATCCCTTTTGATGAAGAATATGAGATCCCTAGCGGATCTGATGAAGAAAATCCTTCTGCTGCTTTATCAGAGCAGATGGATGAAGAAATTGAAGCGGATCAAATCCCTTCAACACCAGTTGTTTCCTCGCCTATGCCTCAGTTTACTGCTGAAGAGGCTGGCGTTGAAGAAATTGAAGATGAAGATGTGGACATTGGCTGTACCACACCTGTGATGAATGATGACTTTTGGGAAAGTCGGCACCCCAATTCTCCACTCTTCACTCCACTACAGCAAATTCCTCAGTCCCCAGTCACTACAGTTCAAATGGGATCTGATGAAGCTCATGAAGTTCCAGCCACTAGTGTTGAAGAAAATGAGAATGAAGAATTGAAGAACCAGGCTGCCACTGAAGAGGAAACAGAAATTCCTCAGCCTGAAGAACCTGAGATTGCGATTCCTGAGGTCATCATGCAACTGACTGACACTCCTCTGCCCAAGCCAAAGGGTCCATTCTCAAGGAAGCAAAAATTCAAGGCTGATGCCTTCTTTGGCGAGCATGTATTCTTCACTGATTACAACCCTTATGACTCTGCTCGCATAAGGAAGAGGCGTTTCTGGACTGCCAGCCAGGCAAATTTCTATTCCTCAGTGCTGTTCGACAAAGACAAAGTCTTCGATCATGAGCACATTCCTCACGTGGATATGGAATCTCTGCCGTGCTTCGAGCCAGTCCTAAGTGTTCTTCACGACGCTGGATTGTTAAATTTCTGCACTGACATCTGTGATTGGAATGAAGAACTTATTCTTCAATTTTATGCGACGCTGCACATCACCGGAAATTCTGAAGATGTGAATTCATGGGTGTTGGACTGGATGTCTGAAAACACTCACTACAAAGCACCAGCTACTGAATTGCTTCGTGCTTTGCCTCTCAGTCCGCCCCTTGAAGGTGCTTGTTGCGTCTACAATGAACCTGAGCTTACCGATCACTACATGCAAGTGCTGATGAAGCCTTTGAAGCCAGGTCAGGCCCCAAGAACAAAATTCCTTGTGAAGGAATTGTTATATGTGCCTCGGACTGTCTATCGCATTTTGACGAAGAAATTGAGTCCAATCAAGGGCCACGACTCGAATGAAGAAGAAGTCGTTGGCATCATGAAGAATCTGCTTTTCAATATCACTCATGGCGTTCCCGTCAACTTCCATGATTTCTTCATGAGGACTCTGGCCAATGTGGCAATGTCACCATTTGAGTTGAAGCCTTATGCACCATGGATTATGAGATTCATCAGAACAAGGTCTTCACACAACTATAAAGCTGATACACTGAACCATTGCAGCTACTTGCCCCTGATCGAAGTCCTCAAACGGACATTTTCCTCAGCTGATGAAAAGGGCAAGGCTACTGCTGTAATTAATGAAGGCATTCATCCATTGGATGGACAATTTCGCAAGGCTGCATCCTACTCCACCAATGATGACTCTGCCACCCATGACTCTGCCGCCAACGCACCCAAGCAAAATCCTCAAGGCACAGCACCCAGGGTGATGACTGACCGTGAGCTTCTCCTCAGTCTTCACAAGAAGGTTGATCGCAATCACAAATGGGTCAAACGTCAGTTTGGTTCAATTCTTCACAACATGACTGCTACCCAAAATGCAGTGAAGAAAAACCACTACTACCTTCGTGAAACCCTCAACCGCACGGGGGCTGTTCTGTCGCACATATATGGTGAAGAAGATCTGAAG
Organism: Triticum aestivum; assembly: GCF_018294505.1. Lineage (NCBI taxonomy): Eukaryota > Viridiplantae > Streptophyta > Magnoliopsida > Poales > Poaceae > Triticum > Triticum aestivum. The sequence goes on from NC_057802.1 coordinate 109,654,649, forward strand.
AAAATGGGTCTCAAGGAAGATCTTGACTGGGTTGCACCTCCTCCGAAGAAGTACAAGAAGGTCAAGGTTCCTTCCTTGGTGGCCAGCTCCTATTCTTCATCACGTGACACTGATGAACATGAAGATTTGGACGACACTGCGGCAGGCCCTACACCAACAAACGACCCCAACAACGCTGGCGCTCCTTCATCACCTTGATATTCTTCAGGGGTGCTAGTCCTCATTTTCGACCCTTTTGGTCATTTGATGACAAAGGGGGAGAAATTTGAGCTAGTCTTCAAGCGGGTCTATCTTATGGGCGTTCTTTTCTAAAGTTACAACTCTCGTTCTTCTGATGACTTTGTTGGATCGAGTTGTAAACTTAAACTCTATGGAGGCCTGATACTTTTGCTGTTTCTTCTGCATGCTTATTCCTCGTTAATGTTATTACACGCATGCTGAATTACATCAGTCACCATATTTCATCATGCATTTCAAATTCTTCATATATTATGTCAAATGCGTGTATGAATTACAAGATATAGGGGGAGATCTCCATGATTCAACTCTTCAAGTGTGCATTGCTTCAAAAGCAAATTCCTCACTATGCACATCTTCAGGGGGAGTTCTTCTATATCTTGCAATCAAATTCCTCAATATCAGTATTTACACTTCATATGTTTATCCCCGTTGAAAACTTAACCTATATTGTCATCAATCACCAAAAAGGGGGAGATTGTAAGTGCATCTAGTGCCCCTTAGTGATTTTGGTGTATTGAAGACTTATAGGTTAAGGGACTAATGTGTTTATGAGTATACACATGTCTATAAGTCGATGAGGAGTTTGATATTTACAAAGAAAGTCGACCCATAAAAATGAAGTTCTTCGACTGAAGACTTTGGTATTTCTGAAGACTTTGAAAGTGAAGAAATTGGTGTGACCTTGAAGACTTCGTATTCATTTGAGGAACATGAAGCATGAAGACTTTTGTTTTCGTAGTTTCATTTTCTCTTTCTTGAGTCGTAGGAAACACCGTACTGTTAAAGGGGGTCGAGGAAATACTAAGGAAAATTTTCCATGTGATGCTCAACTCAAAATCCTACACCTACCAATCCCTTCGAGTGAAGCCATTGGAAATCTCATACAGTTCAGTCATATTCTTCAGTGGCAGAGACGAAGTTCTTCTGGTCTCTGAGGAATTTGTTCTGACTGAGGAGTTAGGAATTCGCCAGTGCGGATTGCCTACACAGTGAGGAACATGATAGCCCTGAGGAATCTGAGCCTCAAATTTCCGACCGTTGTTGTGCTATGCGCCAGCTGTCCCAAAATATCTTATCCACCTAACGGTCATATCATTGAAGGGCATTTATGTCTTATCATGTCGGGCTGCTCCCTAGGCTATAAATAGCCGCCCCTACAACCACTAGCTGGTTGGCTGCTCCGAGAGAAACTGACACTTGTCATTTGAGAGCATCCCATCCTCCGAGGACTTTGAGCGAAAATCATCAAGTGAGGAAAACCCAAACCCAAACACCTACAAACCCCAAGTGATTGAGCATCACTGAAGAGATTGATCCTACGTGGATCCGACGCTTGTCACCTTTGAAGACTGTGCTTCTTCCAGACGGTTAGGCGTCAAGGTCTAGAGCATCCAAGAGGAAATTGTGGATTGCCGAGTGACCGAGTTTGTGAAGGTTTGGAATTCACCTGAAGACTTACCACGAGTGATTGGACGAGGTCTGTGTGACCTTAGTTCAAGGAGAATACGGTGAGGACTGTGTTTCCGGGACTGTGTGTCCTCAGGTTTAAATACCTAGCCGCTCCAAGCAGACGTACAACTGAGACAGCAGTTGGAACTAGTCTACCAAATCATTGTCTTCACCAAGCTAACTGGTTCTATTTCCTCAACTCTTTAATTTCTTCATTACTGTGTTGTATGCTTGTTCATATCTGTGTTTGAAGACTTTGACTGAAGACTTTCTCAATTTCCTCAGTTCAATTTCGTCAGTCTGTTTGTCTTCATCCTGTGTTTACGCTTTTCTGTACTCTGTGCTTGTCTTCATTTCATCATGATGACTATGCTTGTGTTCTGCTATGCATACTTTTGAGTACTTATTCCGCTGCAAGTAGTTCTTCGCTAAGGAATTTCCTCACCCACAAATTCCTCACTGAAGAATTCATAAAAATCACCTATTCACCCCCCCTCTAGTCGATATAACGCACTTTCAGTTTATTATCACCAACCGTGTGAGATGTAGCACAAAATATCTTGGAGCACCGTTGGTGTATAGTATGCCTATGGCTTACGCGAGAAGGTGCGTCGGCTACAGTCCACAGCCGGCGTGTCAAGCACACTAGCTCGCTCCCCAAAAACTCCCGCCTCTACATCCCTCGCAATCTCGAAAATATTACTGCCTCGTAATCTCGAAAATATCTACCGCCTGGAAGGTTTTAATGTTTGTAGCACACGATTAGTATGCGCGGACCGTGTGCGATGTCTGTTACTCCTGCTCTGCTCCAGTCCCTTGATTCAAATTTTCAGTAGCCCCGGCATTTTACTCCCGCCTCTGCATCCCTCGCAATCTCAAAAATATCTGCTCGCCCTTGATCCAAATTTTTAGTAGCCCCGCCTTGTTACTCCCGCCCAGTAAAATTTTTAGTTGCCGCAGTATTTCCTCAAACACAACCTTACCCCTGCCCCCGCCTCCACACACACCCCAAAACCTCCGCTCACATAGACACACACAACCCTCGAAACCATAGGTAGGTCGCCGCCATCGCCGGCGCCTCCATCCTCAACCTCTGCCTGTGTGCCGGGGAGCTTGAGGAGCCAATGGCCAAAAAGAGGTTTATCGCGGCCTTTTCGCCGGACGCCAGCGAGGTGGCTGGCGAGGTGTCCCTGTCGTCCTCCGCATGCCCGATCCGCCCGCCGTCGCGCCCCTACGCCGGTTCGAGGACTTCCCCGTCCTACCTCAGACCCGACAGCCGACGAGGTCCTACCTCGGGGTTCGGCAGCGGCGGTGGGGGACGTGGGTCGCCGAGATTACAGATCAAGAGACCCACACCCGTCGGTGGCTCGGTAGCTTCCACACGGCCGAGCTCGCGACCATGGAGTATGACCGCTGGCAGGTCTGCTACCACGGCGCAGCGGCTAGGCTCAATTTCCCCTTCAGCACACGTCCGGTCGACCTCGTTGCGCCAGAGCCAGGGTGGTGAGCTCGGCTATGACGCGGGAGGACCGCGAGGCGTGGGAGCGCCTCAAGGCCGAGGCCGCCGACGAGGCCTACATGCAAGAGCTCCGCCGGCAGCACCCAGAGCTTGTGGAGGCGGAGCGGGCGATCTTTGCCGGCGTGGAGGGCGGTAAGGTTATCGCGCTCTCCTTCGGTGATGAGGTCGAAGGCGGCGAGGACCACAGCGCGGAGGGCGGCGAGGTTATCGCGCTCTCCTCTGATGACGAGGTCGAAGGCGGCGGCGACGACGGCGCGGAGGGCGTCGAGGTAGGCCCCGAGGACGAGGAGATCGACGTCGACGAGTGTAGGAGTGCCTTCCCCAACGACCCCGATGACGGTACCGGCCCAGACCCGGCTCGTGGCACATCGTACATGACGAGGAAGGATTGGCTCGACCTCTACTTCGACCGAAAGTAGTTTAGCTTAGTTTAAATTTATGCTTTATGTTCGGTTATGCAAAACTATCTATGTTTATGTTTGAATGCATGCTACTTTCGGTTGAACCTGCTTTGAACTTGATCAAATTGAAGTTTACAACCTTAAGTTTAGGGGATCGACTAGAAAAAGCCAAAAATTGCTGGAGTATATATATATATATATATATATCCACTAAGGGTTTTAGTCCTTTAACTTTTTAAGGATCGCCTAGAGATGTCCTTATGACTTGTTTATTTCAGTTCTTCACAATGTGATGCTCTATATGTCCAACTATTTGCCGGTGCAGTTCAATTTCATCAATAACAGTTTCAACAATACCACTATGAATTACGATATTTGGTTGCTGTTAAGGATATTGCAGTTAACATGCCTTTTCATTTTTCAATTGTTGTTTAGCAACATGCATTGTACTGAATGACTAAATATGCAATCCCAGGCTACATAGCAACAAGGAAGAGTGTTACCTTAATGTTCTGATGATGTCTAGATATACATGTAATAAAATCTTATATAATGGGATGGAGGGAGTGTTGTACTACATCATTTTTCAATTGTTGTTTAGCTTCTAATATTAACTTGGTGCTTTAAGGTACATATATCATTGCCAAAGATCCACACTTCGACCCTATCTGCGTATGGGGCAATGAGATATCATGAACCAGCATCAAGTGAGGAAACTAATAAAGATTGTTATTAAAATGGGTCAAAAGATGTCAATCGAACTATTTATTTACACTTTATCCAAGACAACAGTGAACCGCAGGATGGTAAGTAAGAACCCTGTAGCCTTCTTTTTACTGCCCGTAATGAGTTGTGTTACATGACAATATCTGAATCTTTTTTCTTTTGCAGTGGATCCTGAAGCAGTTTACTCAAGATTACCTCTCAAACTACATGATTGGCGGCCGGCCATCACAGGGGGTTGGACTAGAGTCCTGCATGTTGGGGAACGTAGTAATTTCAAAAAAATTCCTACGCACACGCAAGATCATGGTGATGCATAGCAACGAGAGGGGAGAGTGTTGTCTACATACCCTCGTAGACCGTAAGCGGAAGCGTTATGACAACGCGGTTGATGTAGTCGTACGTCTTCACGATCGACTGATCCTAGCACCGAAGGTATGGCACCTCCGCGATCTGCACATGTTCGGCTCGGTGACGTCCCACAAACTCACGATCCAGCAGAGTGTTGAGGGAGAGCTTCCTCAACACGGAAGGGGCGCCCCCTTTCCCTAGTCCAATTCGGACCAGTCCATGGGGAAGGGGCGCGGCCACCCTTGAGGCCTTTCTCTCCTTTCCTGTATGGCCCATTAAGGCCCAATACGAATTCCCGTAACTCTCCGGTACTCCAAAAAATACCCAAAGCACTCGGAACCTTTCCGATGTCCGAATATGGCCTTCCAATATATCTATCTTTACGTCTCTACCATTTCGAGACTCCTCGTCATGTCCCCGATCTCATCCGGGACTCCGAACAAACTTCGGCCATCAAATCACATAACTCATAATACAAATTGTCACCGAACATTAAGCGTGCGGACCCTACGGGTTCGAGAACTATGTAGACATGACCGAGACTCATCTCCGGTCAATAACCAATAGCGGTACGTGGATGCTCATATTGGTTCCTACATATTCTACGAAGATCTTTATCGGTCAAACCGCATAACAACATACGTTGTTCCCTTTGTCATCGGTATGTTACTTGCCCGAGATTCGATCGTCAGTATCTCAATACCTAGTTCAATCTCGTTACCGGCAAGTCTCTTTACTCGTTCCGTAATGCATCATCCCGCAACTAACTCATTAGTCACATTGCTTGCAAGGCTTATAGTGATGTGCATTACCGAGAGGGCCCAGAGATACCTCTCCGACAACCGGAGTGACAAATCCTAATCTTGATCTATGCCAACTCAACAAACACCATCGGAGACACCTGTAGAGCACCTTTATAATCACCCAGTTACGCTTTGACTTTTGGTAGCACACAAAGTGTTCCTTCGGTATTCGGGAGTTGCATAATCTCATAGTCATAGGAACATGTATAAGTCATGAAGAAAGCAATAGCAACATACTAAACGATCAAGTGCTAAGCTAATGGAATGGGTCAAGTCAATCACATCATTCTCTAATGATGTGATCCCGTTAATCAAATGAAAACTCATGTCTATGGCTAGGAAACTTAACCATCTTTGATTCAACGAGCTAGTCAAGTAGAGGCATACTAGTGACACTCTGTTTTCTCTATGTATTCACACATGTACTAAGTTTCCGGTTAATAAAATTCTAGCATGAATAATAAACATTTATCATGATATAAGGAAATAAATAATAACTTTATTATTGCCTCTAGGGCATATTTCCTTCAGTCTCCCACTTGCACTAGAGTCAATAATCTAGTTCACATCACCATGTGATTTAACACCAATAGTTCACATCACCATGTGATTAATACCTCACATTGCCATGTGACCAACACTCAAAGGGTTTACTAGAGTCAGTAATCTTAGTTCACATCACCATGTGATTAACACCCAAAGAGTACTAAGGTGTGATCATGTTTTGCTTGTGAGAGAAGTTTAGTCAACGGGTCTGCCATATTCAGATCCGTATGTATTTTGAAAATTTCTATGTCTACAATGCTCTGCACGGAGCTACTCTAGATAAATTCTCCAACTTTCAATATGTATCCAGATCAAGACTCAGAGTCATCCAGATCGGTGTCAAAGCTTGCATCGAGGTAACTCTTTACGACGAACTCTTTATCACCTCCATAACCGAGAAATATTTCCTTATTCCACTAAGGATAATTTTGACCGCTGTCTAGTGATCTACTCCTAGATCACTATTGTACTCCCTTGCCAAACTCACTGTAGGGTATACAATAGATCTGGTACACAGCATGGCATACTTTATAGAACCTATGGCTGAGGCATAGGGAATGACTTTCATTCTCTTTCTATCTTCTGCCGTGGTCAGGCTTTGAGTCTTACTCAATTTCACACCTTGCAATACAGGCAAGAACTCCTTTGACTGTTCCATTTTGAACTACTTCAAAAATTTGTCAAGGTATGTACTCATTGAAAAAACTTAACAAGCGTCTTGATCTATCTCTATAGATCTTGATGCTCAATATGTAAGCAGCTTCATCGAGGTCTTTCTTTGAAAAACTCCTTTCAAACACTCCTTTTATGCTTTCCAAAAAATTCTACATCATTTCCGATCAACAATATGTCATTCACATATACTTATCAGAATGGTTGTAGTGCTCCCACTCACTTTCTTGTAAATACATGCTTCATCACAAGTCTATATAAAACTATATGCTTTGATCAACTCATCAAACCGTATATTCCAACTCTGAGATGCTTTGCACCAGTCCATGGATGGATCGCTGGAGCTTGCACATTTTGTGAGCACCTTTAGGATCGACAAAACCTTCTAGTTGCATCATATACAACTCTTCTTTAAGAAATCCATTAAGGAATGTAGTTTTGACATCCATTTGCCATATTTCATAAAATGTGCCAATTTGATAACATGATTCGGACAGACTTAAGCATCGCTACGAGTGAGAAAATCTCATCGTAGTCAACACCTTGAACTTTGTCAAAAACCTTTTTCGACAAGTCTAGCTTTGTAGATAGTAACACTACTATCAGCATCCGTCTTCCTCTTGAAGATCCATTTATTTTTATACGGCTTGCCGATCATCGGGCAAGTCAACCAAAGTCCACACTTTGTTCTCATACATGGATCCCATCTCAGATTTCATGGCCTCATGCCATTTCGCGGAATCTGGGCTCATCATCGCTTCCTCGTAGTTCGTAGGTTCATCATGGTCAAGTAACATGAACTCTAGAATAAGATTACCGTACCACTCTAGTGCAGAACGTACTCTGGTTGACCTACGAGGCTTGGTAGTAACTTGATCCAAAGCTTCATGATCATCATCGTTAACTTCCTCACTAATTGGTGTAAGCATCACTTGAACTGATTTCAGTGAAGAAATACTTTCCAATTCGGGAGAAGGTACAATTACCTCATCAAGTTCTACTGATACGTCTCCAACGTATCTATAATTTTTGATTGTTCCATGCTATATTATATTCTATTTTGGATGTTTAATGGGCTTTATTATACACTTCTATATTATTTTTGGGACTAACCTATTAACCGGAGGCCCAGGCCAAATTGCAGTTTTTTGCCTATTTCAGTGTTTTGCAGAAAAAGAATATCAAACGGAGTCCAAACGGAATGAAACCTTCGGGAACATGATATTCGGAACAAAGGTGATCCATAGGACTTGGAGTCTACGTAAAGAAATCAACAAGGAGATCACGAGGCAGGGGGGCGCGCCTACCCCCAGGCGCGCCCTCCACCCTCGTGGGGCCCACGTTGCTCCACCAACGTACTTCTTCCTCCTATATATACCCATGTACCCTGGAAACATCAGATACGGAGCCAAAACCCTATTTCCACCGCCGCAAACTTCTGTACCCGTGAGATCCCATCTTGGGGCCTTTTCCGGCGCTCCACCGGAGGGGGCATCAATCACGGAGGGCTTCTACATCAACACCATAGCCTCTCCGATGATGTGTGAGTAGTTTACCTTAAACCTTCGGGTCCATAGTTATTAGCTAGATGGCTTCTTCTCTCTCTTTGGATCTCAATACAAAGTTCTCCTTGATCTTCTTGGAGATCTATTCTTCTTTTGCGGTGTGTTTGCACTAGTAAAAAAAGACACATCCATGACATTTTGGGCCGAACGAATTTTTTTCTGTCATACATATGACACTTCTATGCCGATAATTGTGACAAAACCCAGTATCATCATAGATGTGGTGGGCTCCTACTTCTATGACAAAAAATCATGACAAAAAATGGGCTTTTCGTCCTGGGCGGGCCGGAGACGCAGCTGCATGACATTCTTTGGGCCGTCCATGACGGAAAAAACTGTGGTAGAAGCGAGGGGGAGGAAAATTTCGCGGAGTTCCCGGTTACGGTGGGAGGTCAGGGGCCGAGCGATGCGCGTTTCTCTCGTACACGTACGCACGTGTGTGCGAGGCGTTGGCTCTAACTGAACCCGAGCGAGGCGTTGGGCTCTAACTGAACCCGAGCGATTGCATTGCAGGCTATGTGTTACTGAACCCGAGCGATCGATGGCTGTTAACTGAACCCGATCGAGCGATTCCTTCGCTACTGCTGCTAACTGACGCCGATCGATGCTGCCTCTAGGATGAA
>NC_057802.1:109663989-109687363 GCF_018294505.1 Triticum aestivum
CGGTGGAGTAGCGCGCGGTGGAAGCTGGATGAACAGGAGCCCGTGGAGGCTGGAGGAGGTCGACGGTAGCCCGTGGAGGCTGGAGGAGGTCGACGGTAGCCCGTGGAGGCTGGAGGAGGTCGACGGTGGAGATGAACAGTATCCCGTGGAGTCCCGTTTTGCGGTACGCCACACCCCTCCCGATGAACAGGACCCCCGTTTCGACCGTAGGAGGTCCGTTTCGTCCGTTTTGCGGTACGCCACACCCCTCCCGATCAACAGGACCCCCGTTTCGACCGTAGGAGGTCCGTTTCATCCGTTTTGCGGTACGCCACACACCTCCCGATCAACAAGACCCCCGTTTTGACCGTAGGAGGTCCGTTTCCTCCGTTTTGCGGTACGCCAGACCCCTCCTGATCGATAGGACTCCGTTACGAACATAGGAGGTCCATTTCCTCCGTTGTGCGGTACGCCAAGCCTCGTTTCCATCGCCTGTTCCGTCCAAGCCCTCCCGATGAACACGACCACGCATTCCGTTTTGACCCAGCCGGTTGGCTCCCACGCGTTCCGTTGCCTCCCGATGAACAGGACGCATTCCGTTGCCTCCCCATGAACACGACGCATTCTGTTGCCTCCCCATGAACACGACGACGACGCTATTTCTTCGTTCCGACCCAGCCATGTACACGAGCCCTGACCATACGTATGCACGAGTAGGCGTTCGAGACCCCACCTGTATGTACACATACGTGGTCGTATTTTCTTTCTTGCACCCTGGCCGTTGTACGTACGTGTACATGCTACGTGCGCGCCTCTACTACGACACGTACACGCCTCTACTACGACACGTGCGCGCCTCTACATGTTCGCGACCAGAATGACAATGCTACGTATGCTTCGACTAGGTGGGTCCCGACGATCAGGCACTTCCTGCCTGTGAAGATGTAGCTGGTGGGTCCTAGCAGTCAGGGGGGCGAATCGTTTTTTTTTTGCCCGGACACACTTCCTTGCGTGCGAAGATGTAGCTGGTGGGTCCCAGCAGTCAGGGGGAAACGTTTTTTTCGTGAAATACAGTGGCCCGTCCGGTGGGTCCCAGCTGTCAGGTGGAGGAATCATTATTTTCCGCGTAATAAGGAGGCACTTCCTTGCTGCGGCCGTGGACCCAGCTGTCAGCCTCTCCACGTACAGTCCATGTCCGGTGGAAGTCGTTCCTTGACCACGTTGACCACGCCGCGCCGAGAGCACCAGGGCAGTGGACGACGGCGAGGCCTAGGAAGGGGACGACGGGGAGCCGGGGAAGACGCGGCAGTGGAAGCCCGCGCGGAGAGGAGTACGAGGGTTCACTGGTTCGGCTGTGGTGTGAGGCTGCCGTCGCCGCAGGGCCTGGCCAGCGGTGGGAATAGTAGGGGGCGGTGAGGCCTCCGCGGCAGCACAGCCGGCCACAGGAGGCAGGAGCATGCGGCACGACCGGCGCTGCTTTGGGCGGCTGGAGCAAGAAGACCAGAGGTTGAAGAAGCACTACGGCCGTTGGATGGACATCGTACGGTCATTGGAGCTAGAATCGTTCATATTGACTAAAGTTGACAAAGGCCCCCGTCCCAGTCAACTTAGTAGGCCCACAAGTCAGCCTCCCACCATGGTGGGTCCCAGCTAGCAAGGGGGCTATTCATTTTTTGTGCGTAATAAGGAGGCACTTCCGGTGGGTCCGAGCTGACAGCGGGGGCAACATTTTTTTCGCGAAATACGCTGGCCCGTCCGGTGGGTCCCAGTAGTCAGGGGGGAAACGTTTTTTTTCGCAAAATAAGGTGGCCCGTCCGGTGGGTCCCTGCTGTTAGGTGGAGGAATAATTATTTTGCGCGTAATAAGGAGGCACTTCCTTGCGGCCGCCTGGACCCAGCTGTCAGTCTCTCCACATACAGTACTCTTTCGATGGAAGTCGGTCGTTGACCATGTTGACCACGCCGCGCCGAGAGCACCAGGGCGGTGGTCTGGACGACGGCGAGGCCTAGGAAGGGGACGACGCGGAGCCGGGGAAGACGCAGCAGTGGAAGCCCGTGCGGAGAGGAGTACGAGGGTTCACAGGTTCGACTGCGGTGTGAGGCTGCCGTCGCCGCAGAATAACAGGGGGTGTGGGTGAGTAGAGGGATGGCCTGGCCAGCGGTGGGAGTAGTACGGGGCGGTGAGGCCTCCGCGGCATCACAGCCGGCCACGGGAGGCAGGAGCACGCGACACGACCGGCGCTGCTTTGGGCGGCTAGAGCAAGAAGACCAGAGGTTGAAGAAGCACTAGGCCGTTGGATGGACATCGTGCGATCACTGCAGCTGGAATCATTTATATTGACTAAGTTGACAAAGCCCTTGGTACGCGTCAACTTAGTAGGCCCACAGCTCGGATTTGGCAGAGAACATATAGCCCATTTGCGATTTGTAAGAATGTACATCCCATTTTTTAATTCTAATGGAATTTACTACAGCCCATTTACAGTTTGTTAAAAGTACAGCCCAACTTCTAGCTAGGACAATGATTAATAATTTCAAACAACCGCTCAAAATAGAGTTAAAAAAATTCCCACATTTTGATGGGATCCGAAATATTTTTATCCGAAATTTCTAGTCAGGTTAAATATAATTTCAAAATAAAGTTGTATTACGTTAAAATCCAACGAAATATTGCGCGCGCAACAAGTAATGAAATTAAAATTTTCAAATTCCAAAAATAATATATTTTTCAAACTAATTACGTGTTTGGTGCATAGTAACTGTCCAGTTATTATAATTACATCCCATTTATTATTTCTTAAAGTCCATTTTCTTGTTAAGCCTAATGCATACCTCCTAGGAAAGTTTGCAGCCCAGCGGGGCGGAGAATAACAAGTTGACCCGGATATTGTGTACAACTGTCGGCCCAATTGCATTGTTGATGTTGAAAAAAATGGCATGTGTAGTACAGTACAACCTAACATGGTTACTCAGCCCACATTCAGCGACGCCGGAAAGGCCCGAACAAGGCTTCTGTACAACTTTTTGAAGTCACTGAGCTCAATTAATAACTTAAGAAAAAAGTTAGATTACAGTGGAACCTAATTAAAAGCTGTCACGAGCAAATAAATAATTCAACGGGTCCCACTTGTGCGTGTGCGCGTGTGTGTGTGCGTGTGTGTGTGATAGAGAGAGACCCATCGGTCGATGCTCGTAAATACATCTTTCAGCCATATGCATTGCTGATGCTCAGTAAAAACTTATATAGTTGACACAATCATATAGAACATCATAGCACACTGAACTTGCATACAAAAATTTCACGCAGGCGGCACAATCAGGATGGAAGAAGTGGATCGCTACAGGAAGGGCTATGTTGAAACCAACGAAGTCGTACATAACGGTTCATCGTCTTTATCAATGACGGGGAAATATCTTGAATGATGTGCAAAGAAAACAGGCAGACAACACAATAAGTTCTGCTAGCACATTAAGTTGACGTACAACCCTTTCTAAAAAAAAGTTCAGGTACAAAATTAGAACAGGTCACAATCAAATGTACTGGCATATCAGTGCTTCACACCCATAGCTTGGATTTAACTAGTATCTGACAAGATTCAGTTGTTACCTCAAATTAGAGCACATCCAGGCAGCTAGCCCTGCCTCTTCTCCCAAAGAAGCAGTGGCCTCCGCCGCGCAATGGAGTAGGCCCTGTGCCATCCATCGTTCCGAGCAACACGGGGAAAGTCTGACGTTGACTCCTGTAATGGACGTCGTCGACGGACCCTGGCACCAGCGGCGGCGGCAGGACTTCGATTGATGGATTGACTACTTCTTCGACATGCACGAACACTCGATACAGGTACATCCCTAACGTGGTCCGCGGCGGCCTTGGTGGCGACAAATAGTACAACCCGGTTCCTGCACCGGTATCTCAACACCAATCACCTTCGGTATGGTGGACGGTTTCTTCATCCATGCCATAACCGTCAGAGCCCAGCTGTCTGGAGGAACAAACTTACTTACGAGCTCACCTCCAAGGTCGTTGATAAGCTCGTTCATGGACTCACTGTTCCAAGCACGTCGAGGCATGCCGTGGAAGGTAAGCTTTGTTAAAAACTCAAGCTCAGAGGGCACCGAGCCCCATCCTGGGTGCCACCGATCAAAGCTCACCAGCGCGCCATCACAGAACAAACACCGGGAAGATTCAAACACACGACTGCAGTCGAAAGTTGTCCGGAACCTGACGAAGAAATCAGCCGGTGGCGGACAGACTTCGACGAGCAAGTCACTTATTTGGATGCCGTGCGCAATGCCAAGAGCTTTGACAAGGTCGTCCGGCGAGATGGGAGGCCGGTCGCCGTTGATGGTTACCATCAGCACTTTGCCGGCAAACTGGTCGTCAAGCGCCGCCATGCCACTATTGAGCGACAACACGCAGCGACCGAAGGCAGGACGGACCTCAGGATCTCCAGCTCGGAGATCCGCGTTGACCGGCGACATGATAGTGCACTTGAGTACAGGGAGTACAGGAGGGGGATTAGGGGGAACTGGAGTAGGAATCGAGATTCCAGAGGTGGGGGAGGGGCGGGAGACTGGGGATGAAAAGGTAGCATGAATTTTGAGCACGCGCCAATATGCTCTCGGCGCGCAAGCGCACGAAAACACCGGTGGCGCCCACATGTCGGCCTAAAAGTCCTTATTCTTTCTTTTTTGGAGAGCCCGGCCTTTTTTTCAGGATCTTTTGAGAGCCCGGCCTGAGAGTCATAATTGACCTGTTTGGCATTGCGTTACTACTCGGCCCATATTCAACGACACCTCACTAGCCCAAACAAGTGTACATCATCGAAAAGACACTGAGCTCAAATTATATAACTTGAAAAAAGGAGATATACTCTGAACACTGGAGAATGGTGATGCCCTCATTTAGCCCACCAGTAGTTCGAGACAATAAACAGTTCGAAACAACGATATATACAACATTCAAACACTGACTAGTGACTACTACTGACATAAACATCAATACATGATAGTTCATAAGAAGTCTTGCTACACCACCAAAACACACCCATCTGCAGTGCTCAGACTCTCGTGATCCAGACGAGAATGACATTCTAAACAGAAGCAACTATTACATAGTAAGAGTGACAGAGACGAGGATGACCAAATGACAAGGAATATGCATAAAAAAAGAAAGAACTACCCATCCAGAACCAGCAACGAAGACAACAAAGTCATTCGAAGAGATGATCCAACACCATCATAATTTGCAGCCCCGCTTCAGCGACCAGTGATCCGGAGACACCAGTACTCCACCCTTTCGAAGCAACAGCCCAATTACCTATCAACCTGAAGGCTTGAACCACATCACTGCCTGTCGTAATTGAGACATCCAAGGATCAAAGTTAATCCGGATGCCTTTGTCATTCTCACCTTCTTTTGGCTGCATGCTGTATCGTTGACAATCAGGGGAGTTTGCTCTCGAACTCCTAGGGCTCTCCGTGTAGACATAGTTTTCCATAGCAAACAGAGCCTCTCTGCCATCAAGGTCCTTGCCAACGGTGATCTCTTGGTTAATCGGATAATTGAGTCCGAGAAACAGAGAGTGTGAACCAAGGCTGTTTACCCGCCTCCAACTAAAAAATCCTAAAGGCCCCAACAAGCTGGTATCCTGCTCATAGACGTAACAGCCACTGTCCGGATACTCACGTATTACACGGTGCTTGTATACAGTGGGGTTTTTGCAATATAAATTTTCCGGCTCATGTGTCCGAATGATCATCAGTCTTTTGCTGTCGTCTGATCGAGCGAGGAACCAGTTGTGCTTCCTTGTTTTTGGCAAAGGTGGTCTGATTACAAAGGGCAGTAACTGTAGGGACACTGCATCATATCAAAAAGGACAGGCATTGTTACTGTAAGATCAGCATTGTTCAGAGTATGAGTAGGATAATGCAAGAAACATGATTGATATGTCCCTTTTGGAACTGGGAGGAAAATACAGGGAAATGTATACTGGGTTCGAAAATATAGAAGTGCCATGCATGGTTATACTCATGTTATCTCGCAATCGATTCTTCACAGGAAACTACCATGTGATGCATGTTATGTACTCCCTCCGTTCCCAAATATTTGTCTTTCTAGGCATTCCAAATAGACACAACATACGGATGTATGTAGACATATTTTAGAGTGTAGATTCACTCATTTTGCTTCGTATGTAGTTACTTGTTAAAATCTCTAAAAAGACAAATATTTGGGAACGGAGGGAGTAATCATGTTCTGTCCTCACAAACAAATTCTTCAAGCTAACTAATAGACCATGCATTGTTATATACTCGTGTTCTGTGGGCAAATTTTTGTGAGGATATTATTCTAGCCATTGATTGCTGAAGGGCGAATATAGGTATGTACACATGGTAAGCATTGCAGGATTTCACTACTTCCAAATATAGAGTTCTCCATATGCACATTTACTTCCCTAATGTATGGTTAGATGAAACCAACAGTGTGGTGCATGTTTCTACATCATCAAAATGAGGAAACTAACATGGCCATTGATACACACTCATATTTAGTAGTAGTATATAGATTACTGTAAAATAAGGATAATATCCATATATTCCTAACCGTTTGATTATTCAGGGTACAAATTGGCTGTAATGACATGGTCACAATCGCATGAATTAACTCATTCCAAATATAGCTGACTTACGGCGTCTCTAATACATTGCCATAGTTCTACTCAAATTCTGCTCAAACAGGGATATGACAATCATCACAAAAAGTTCAAACAGTGTCATGGCGTCATCATTAACATGAGATGGAAACAACTTAAACGCGCCGTCCCAGCAATACGTGGTGCCATCTGCTTTGTCGATCGCGTAGATGATGCCATTGTGTTCAATAGCATCACAGAAGTGTGTATCAGCTTTGACGATGATCCACTGCGAGCCGAGTTGTCTCCAGCTAAAGAAGGCACCAACGTAAAGATAGGCGAGTCCGCGGTCGAACAAGGCAATTAGCTTGAAGTCTGCGTAATTCGCATGTCGTGTGGGCACTTGGCAGATTACAATCTTCTGCAAAACAAGGCCCGTCCAACTGACGTAGTAATCTAGATGACTTGGACCGCGATGGTAATACTCTATATAATCCAAGGGAGGAAGGATAATCTCATGGGAGGTCTGGAAGTTCACGAGCACCAACTTTTTACCGTCTTCTCTGAAGGTAGCCATCCAGTGGGAGTTCATGCCGACCCAGTACATACCTGCAAAGAAGCTTCGGGCGATGGTGATCGGATCAATGTCGAGGGAAATGATGTACGGCGACCCACTACATACCTGCAAAGAAGTTTTGGCTAATGGAGATCGGATTGAAGTCGAGGGGCATCATGCACGCCTCCGTATCATGGTGAGCCAATCTTGCAAGACCAGATAGCAGCAAGCAGGGTGTCTTGAAAATCTTAGGCCTCGCTTCGACGATGGCCGTATGCATGTCCCTCGAGCATGCAGCCAGCCGCAGGGCGCTCAACATATCCATACACGAACAACAGAGGTCGAGGATGTCACTGGGGAGATTGCTCCAATCGCGGCTCATATGGATGCTGCACAGTTCGTGTTCGGCCATGGTGGAGTTTGGAAGGGGGCTTGATTTACGGGGGAGAAGGATGTCGGTGCTGGAGCGGCTAGCGAGGGAATAGTGGTACTGGGGGAGGCGAGTGAGGCGACGGTACATGGGGGCACAGTGAGATGGAGACGGAGACGGAGACGGAGAAGGGGATGGAGATGGAGTGGTGCTATGGGAGCGGAGAGGGAGACGAGGCGAGGCGCCAATGTGCTGTACATCGGCGGTGATAGACTGCACAGTGCACAGGGTGAGGCTGACTTTGGTAACCCGAACACGCCGCCTGGACTAGTGTCAGGCGCAGGGTGTTGTCACTTCACTGTGAGGACCGGATGAGTAGTATTTTGACCGTCAAGTGTACCACAGTTGTACTACTACTACTACTACTACTACTACTACTACTACTACTAATACTACTACTACTACTACTACTACTACTACTACTACTACTACTACTAGGAACATGAGTACTCCAGTATTGTATAGCGGAAATAGGTCTCCCGTGCTAGCATGCCTGTTCACTTCATCGTTCAGGTATCATCCATATTGCGAGCAGAACCAAATTCTCATGCATGCCCAATCAACGCCCTGCGGCGATGCATGCAGTGGTTGTTCTGGTGCATCAAGGACGGCATGCAGATCGTTCCACACTTGAGAAGAGGAAAAATGGAAAGGTAGAACGCGGCAGCGGAGGAAGAGAACGCTGGCTAACGAGGCTGGGAGGAGATCGAGCAGGAAGTTAATGCTCCACGCCTAAAGGTTTTGGGAAAACCTAATTTTCATAAGGTGACTTATACTCACCTAAACGGAGGGAGTATTCCTTAACCAGAGAATGTTGTGTCTCCCACTCACGCGCTCAAAAAAAAAACTACGACACATTTTTTATCTGTTTGCATAGGTCCCACCTATCAGGAAGGATGGGAACGTACACGAACAGGTACGACTCATCAGTCTACCCGCATAGCCTTTTCGTTCAGTCTACCTAGCCGTCTAATCAACTGCCTGCACGCCACTTCTCCCATTTACTTCTCCATCGAACCGATTCTCCTCGGCTTCTTCACCACCCCTTCGTCTTCATTTGCATCCAAACCCCACTGCGTTCACATTGTTTTAACCTCTTTAAATAATCATCTACTACTTCAGTTAGACAAGCCATCTAATCCTAATTCTCCAAACCATAGCCCTCTGTTCCAGCGGTTCCAAATGGCGAAAGAGATCGAGATGCAGGTTTTTAGCGTCCAACATGTCCTCGTCGAAGGCTCGATGCGCATAGTTGCCACCATCACCGTCCACCCAAGGGTTGTTCGGCAGTGGATCAACAATGTATCCAACTCCCTTGAAATGGTAGAGACGAGGGTCATCGGTCTCGACGCAGAGTACACGGAGCGTGCCCCTGGGAAGATCCAGCACGCCGCCGTCCTTCAGCTCTGCTTCGAAGATGATGTTTTGGTGTACCACATCATAAACTCGCCCTCCATACTAGGTGAGCTTCACGATTTCTTGTCTCGGGAGGACATATACTTATGTGGGGCAGCCATCGAGGGGACAAACAGAAGCTGGAGCCATACAACCTTGATTTGAAAAGCATCATTGACCTACAAACCAGAATCAAAATTCCTGTAGAAGATTGTGATAAACAGACACCATCCCTATTCAACGTAGCAAATTTTGTGCTCGGTACAAATCTTCAGAAGGGTGACGAGACAGTGGCATTAAGGTCGCCTGGATGGGAGAATTATCCCTTGACGCACGAGCGGATAAAATGTGCTGCCCTCGATGCCCGTGTGAGTTTCGAGATAGCTGTAAGGTCCAAAGAGCTTGTTGCGAAGCCGTCTCCCACAGAGAATGAGAACAAGAAGAAGAAGAAGAAGAAGAAGAAGAAGAAGAAGAAGAAGAAGAAGAAGAAGAAGAAGAAGAAGAAGAAAAGGCTGCACCAGCAGGAGGGCATTATGGATGGATGAACTATTTCCTCTCTTGTAAAAAAAAGTATTCCCTCTCATTGTATATTGATATAGATGGACTATTTCGATAGTGTGCATGTCTTTGGAACAGAGTAGTAGTGTGGGTCCGCTTAACTATAAGGAACTATTTATCCGCATATATAGCTTTCTCTGCTACTCCTTCCAGTGATCGGTATGCAGTTCATGTGTCCGTAGACATGACAGCTTGTCCATGGAAGTTCAACTACGTCGACCATCATGTTTCATCTCGCGATTCCCACGACGCCTCTCCAACCCACGGCACCACGCCCCCCCGACGTGCGCCTCAACCCTCTCAGCCGCACCGCCCCTCTGCCTTTGTGTGCATGACATGTGGGCCACCTAAAATGCAGCGAGCATCAAGTTTCTACCACAGCCACCCGTGATTCCCACGACGCTGCTCGAACCCATGAAACCACACGTCCCCCGACCTGCGGCTCACCCCTCTTGGCCCTCTGCCCCTCTGCCTACGTGAGCTTTACATGTGGACCAATCACCTATTGGGTCCACATGTTCTTGACTCAAAGGTAGGTGTAGTAAGGCGCTGAAGCTCAGTCCCGGCGGCCCTAAGAGGGAAATGTAACTCCTGCGCCAGGGCTTGTGGTGCTCCCGTAGCATGAACTCATGCCAAACTCGAGATTTGTTTCTTTACTATACATGCACGCAACGATTTAATGGACACTGTAATCTCAACATGTGATGGGGAGCTCTAAATTTGAATTTGAAACTTATAAAACGAAAAGATTCAAAACAAATAAACTGGGAGAGAGGGAGTATATCGTAGGATGTGTCCCATACAAAATAAGTCCCCTGGTTTGTCACCGCGAGGATGCGGTTAGAAAGGAGCACAACGTCTTCCTACTCGTACGGCAACAAATCGGCCGCAGACAGCATGGTCCGCCTTTGACCGCCATGTGCAAGGTTCGTGCTATCTTATTCAATCTCACCATGGTTCCATCATACCAATTCATGCGGTGGCCCGTTGCATGGCTGATCCCAATGTTGGACAAAGGTTCTACGGGAACGGTGTCACCGTTGTAAATGTTGTGCAAATTGATGTTGGTACCCTCCCGTACATATGCAAGCCAATCTCCACTCGCACCGAGCCTAACCTGTGAAACAGTGGCAGGGGGAGAATTAGGAAATGGACACGGAAGTAGTCTTTAGAATGCATTTACTACGTGATCAAACTCATCTTACCTACTCATCGAAGGAAATCCGAGTGCCCCTCAACGTCGGCATCTCAAGGGGCATCAACTTGCAACTACGCCCATGCCGCGCTGGGGAGACCCCCAAGGAAACATCCTCGTGCGTTCCACGGAACATCAAGATGCATTTGTATGAGTAGTTTATCTTGTGAGAGAAAAGGATGAACGAGGGAAGGCCTCTAGAGATAGAGATGGACACTACTACTACCAATGTGCTGGCCCGTGCGTTGCAATGGATCCAAAGTAGTAGAATAATACTTGTTCACGTGCTTGAAATATAAACACTCTAGTTTTGATATACATGTGTCAGCAGACATGACAGCTTGTCCATGGAAGTTGAACCACGGCGACCATCACGTTTCTTGTTTCTACCACTGCCACACCCACACGCGATTCCCACGATGCCGCTCCAACCCACGGCACGACGTCCCCCGATGTGGACATGGATCCTCTGACATGGCTATCACTGCCTTGCCCTGCCTTTCCTTCGCTGACAGGTGGGACCCACGCTTATGGGTCCCACATGTCAGTGACAGAATGGTAGGATTGTTCACGTCAGGGGATCCTCATCCCCCCGACGTGCCCCTCATCCCTCTCGGCCCCACCCCTCCTCTGCCTTTGTGTGCATGACATGCAGGCCAGCTGAACTGCGGCGACCATCAACTTTCTACCACAGACACACCCGATTGGACGCGGTTTGCCTGCTCCGCTGCTGTGCTCCGATCCGTACTCCCGCACCATCGAATTTTCATCCAGCGGCTGTGACACATTTCGTCCCGGGCATCAATCCTCAGCTGGAGTACTTATGTACTACAGGTAGTACCCGCCGGTGTGGCCATCTACGCCTCGACGCCTAGCTGTGGCACCCTCGCCACGGCCACGCCACAACCGGCCAGTTCATCTCGAACGAGTGAGTCGCGAACCACACCACCACCATGAGAATGACATGTGGGCCAGCCGCATTTAAGGTCCGCATGTCATTGACTCATAGGCCGGGCACTAAGCCACTGATGTTCGGTCCCGTGGGCTCCGAGAGGGAAATGTAACTCCTGCGGCAGGCCTTGTGGTGCTCCCGCAGTACGAGCTCATGCCAAAACTAGAATTTGTTTCTTACTACTACCAACTAGTACTAGTAAGGTACACGTGCATTGCACGCATGAGATTCTGGTGGTTTGTGCATTATGCTTCTACATGTGGAGCTTTCTGGATTCTAACATGTGGCAAAATCTGGTGGAATGTAAGGTTAGGTAAGTTTTATTAAATTAGATGAGTGTTTGGTTCAAGCCACACCTTAGGCAAGCCACACTAAGGCCCCACATGACATACACACAAAAATGTGGCAAGATTCCCTTAGGCTTGCCAACTTGTGGCTCTCATTTTGAAGAACTAATAACTTTGCCTAAGCTTAGTTGTGGCAAAGTTAGTCATGAATTAAGTTCAACCATGGAGTCTTCTAGATTATACATGTGGCAGAATCTGGTCGATGATATCCAACAGCCAGTAGTGCTCGGATTTGCCATCTTTGTACCATCGGATTGGCTTCATCCAACGACCAACTTTGAAAGTTTTTCACACACTATATAGGGGGTATAGATATAGATGTGCCGGTCCGTTGCAATGGATCCAAAGTATATCTATTTAGTGGAGTGCACTCTAAACACATTATCTATTTATTTTTCTCTATCCTTCCGTAGCCATGCAACCAAGCCACATAAGCTTCATGGGTGCCCCCCACATCATATTATTCATACTACGTTGATTGAAAAAAAGATAAATCACCCAAAACAAGATCTTCCCGTTTTTTGTTCCTACGATGTTGTGCCGTGCACGTACCTACTAGTTGTATAGTGGTAGTACTAGTAATATAGTATTAGGAGTACAAACTTGGTACTAGTAGGAGTAGTACTAGTACGGAATGCTCCTACTCTATCAACGAGCCCCGTCTGACACCAACTTTCTTGGCTTCCGTGCTACAGCTAGATCTTCCCCTCGTTTCTGTTTTCCAACCCGGCGGCGGGCGGGGTGTCGGTTTTCTCAACGGCGGTCCCACATGAATGTGAAAATGCTAGGCAACACGCCTTCCCTAAGCTATGTGTCGTGCCGGACGGGCCGTGTTGTACTCCCGATTCCCGGGCGTGTGGGGGTGCGACGCGAACGAGAATGCAACAGCACAATAAGAATTAAGGCCACGATGATGCGATCGCAGTGGTGGTTACAGAAGGCAAGAAGAAAGATGGATCCACGAACGTACGGCCTCCTCCTCCTCAACTTAGTGCGTCGGGCCACCGACCGGCGGCTAAGGAGCGGCGGCTTTTGTGGCGAGGTCGAGGTGCTTCTCAGCAAAGGCATCCAAGGCTTCCAGCCGGTTGAGGAAGGACAACGTCGTAGCGTCCTCACGGGCCTTGTAGATACCTATGTACACGATTTGCTCATACACGTGGATGTGTAAGTCGACGAATTCTTGCAGGGCGAGGCGCCTCGCGGCGAGCGCGACCTCCAGGTGGACATTCTTCGTGGCGTCGGCGGGCAGTCGCAGGGCCACCAGAGCTTGAAAGAGGTTCCGTCCATGGAGGCCGATTAGGGTGGCAGGCAATGAGGAGCCCGGGCGCGCGGGCTGGAGGAGTACGGCGATGTCGTCCGCGAGCTTCTTGAGGACGGTGAACTTGTTGCTGGTGGCAACGATCATCTGGTCCAACTGAGAGTCGTAGTTGGCGTCGACGGCGACCATCCACCAGCCGGTCTCCAACACCGTCTGGAGACGATCCTCGGCGCCATGCCGCAGGCCGGCGTCGTGGACCATCTGGCGCAGCCGCTGGCCGCTCACGTGCATCGCCGCCATGGGTCTGGAGTGAGCTCTTTTGCGCTTAGTGTAGGTGCTTAGGCAAATGCTTAGGTGCGTACGATGTGGTAGATGCATTGGAATGGAGGGGCGCCTTTATATGAGGGCAATGAGGGCAAACTGCGTTGCATTCACATCGTGCAGCCTCTTTTCCCGGACCTCCTCACATTACTTCCCTCATGCATTAATTGAAGGAGGATGCATTGGCCGTTCAACATATCGGGAACCGCTACTCCCTCCCTTGTCTGCATTAAAGCCGTATCGGGAACTACGCTGCCCGCTGTCAAATCGAATACTCCCTCCGTCTAGGTGAGTATTGAGTCATCTTACGAAAACCAAATAGTAAACACATAGGCGTGGTGCATTAACTCTCACGTTGTTTCTTATTTTTTGACATAAATAGAGGAATCAACCAAGAAGAGATGTGGGGCTTGTATGCTTTTAATGACTTGAGACTATCAAACATGACATGCATTGGTCAGTTCGTTGCACAAGAACAAATACAACCCACGTCAGCACACACGCATCTTATATAGCATCACATCCAATGGCTATAAAAGATGAATGAGACCAAATTATATCTCATCTAGATGAGTTCTAGCAAAACTGTATTAATAATACTTAGTACTCCTGTGCCATGTATCATATATTAGTATCATGTAGTACTTTATTTATTGCCATGTATGACACATAGTACTCAACTCTCTCTCTTTCTTCATTTAATTCTATGACACCTCATCAAAATTGCTAAGGCTAGTACCATTACAACCAGCCTTAGCAAATACTAAACATTAAGTTCTCTCGTTTTCCTCTCCACCTTGGTCACCTAGATGGAGGGAGTATACTGCGCGGGCTTTTCCTGCACGGTAGGCAGGGCAGTTCCACCTAGTCGGTTCGACAGAGACGCGAGAAGACGAGGGAGTAGGCTGCTGCAAACATAGGGCTATGTGATTTGACAGCGAGTTACTGCTGGACAGGTGGGGCCCCATGATTTTATTGGAAATATGCCCTAGAGGCAATAATAAAATGGTTATTATTGTATTTCCTTGTTCATGATAATTGTCTATTGTTCGTGCTATAATTGTAATAACTAGAAACCGTAATACATGTGTGAATACATATACCACAACATGTCCCTAGTAAGCCTCTAGTTGACTATCTCGTTGATCAATAGATGGTTATGGTTTCCTGACCATGGACATTGGATGTCATTGATAACGGGATCACATCATTAGGAGAATGATGTGATGGACAAGACCCAATCCTAAGCATAGCACAAGATCGTGTAGTTCGTTTGCTAAGAGCTTTTCTAATGTCAAGTATCATTTCCTTAGACCATGAGATTGTGCAACTCCCGGATACCGTAGGAATGCTTTGGGTGTACCAAACGTCACAACGTAACTAGGTGGCTAAAGGTACAC
The DNA here is from genome assembly GCF_018294505.1 of Triticum aestivum. Lineage (NCBI taxonomy): Eukaryota > Viridiplantae > Streptophyta > Magnoliopsida > Poales > Poaceae > Triticum > Triticum aestivum. The sequence continues at coordinate 109,679,014 of NC_057802.1, forward strand.
TACAGGTATCTCCGAAAGTGTCTGTTGGGTTGGTACGAATCGAGACTGGGATTTGTCACTCTATATGGCGGAGAGGTATCTCTGGGCCCACTCAGTAATGCATCATCATAATGAGCTCAATGTGACTAAGTAGTTAGTCACGGGATCATGCATTACGGAACGAGTAAAGTGACTTGCCGGTAATGAGATTGAACGAGGTATTGGGATACCGGCGATCGAATCTCGGGCAAGTAAGATACCGATTGACAAAGGGAATTGTATATGGGATTGATTGAATCCCGGACATCGTGGTTCATCCGATGAGATCAGCGTGGAACATGTGGGAGCCAACATGGGTATCTAGATCCCGCTGTTGGTTATTGGCCGGAGAACGTCTCGGTCATGTCTACATGGTTCCCGAACCCATAGGGTCTACACACTTAAGGTTCGATGACGCTACGGTTATAGCGAAAAGATATACGTGGTTACTGAATGTTGTTCGGAGTCCCAGATGAGATCCCGGACATCACGAGGAGTTCCAGAATGGTCCAGAGGTAAAGAATAATATATAGGAAGTGAGGTTTTGGCCACCCGAAGAGTTTCGGGCGTCACCGGTAATGTACCGGGACCACCGGAGGGTTCCGGGGGTCTATCGGGAGGGGCCGCCAACCCCGGAGGCCTGCGTGGGCCAAGTGTGGGAAGGGACCAGCCCCTAGGTGGGCTGGTGCGCCTCCCACAAGAGGCCCAAGGCGCAGGGAAGGGGGCAAACCCTAGGCGCAGATGGGCCTAAGGCCCACCCTAGGGCGCGCCCCCCTCTCTCCCCCTCTTGGCCGCCCCTCCATCCAATCTAGGGCTGGCCACCACCCCTAGGGTTGGGAACCCTAGAGGGGGCGCACCCTCCTCCCCTCCTCCTATAAATTGTGGGGGTTTTGGGGCTGCAGACGACACGAGTCTCCCTCTCTCTTGGCGCAGCCCTACCCCTCTCCCTCCTCGTCTCTCGCAGTGCTTGGTGAAGCCCTGCTAGAGTGCCACGCTCCTCCACCACCACCACGCCGTCGTGCTGCTGCTGGACGGAGTCTTCCCCAACCTCCCCCTCCCCCTTGCTGGATCAAGGCGCGGGAGACGTCACCGGGCTGCATGTGTGTTGAACGCGGAGGCACCGTTGTTCGGTGCTTAGATTGGATTCGGCCGCGATCTGAATCGCTTCGTGTATGACTCCACCGACCGCGTTCTTGCAATGCTTCCGCATCGCGATCTTCAAGGGTATGAAGATGCACTCCCCTCACTCTCGTTGCTAGTTAATCCATAGATTGATCTTGGTGATGCGTAGAAAATTTTGAATTTCTGCTACGTTCCCCATCAGTGGCATCATGAGCTAGGTCTATGCGTAGATTCTATGCACGAGTAGAACACAAAGTAGTTGTGGGCGATGATTTGTTCAATTTACTTACCGTTACTAGTCTTATCTTGATTCGGCGGCATTCACTACAGGAATCAGCTATTTTTGCCGTTTGCCACGGCGGACGGCAAAGGCATGAACGGCGGACGGCAAAAGGCTCCGGCAAAGTAGGCTACGGTAAAGAGCTACTTTGCCGTCTGCTTCCTGGCGGCTGATGGCAAAGGCCCTTTGCCGTCTGCCGCGGACGGCAAAGAGAGCAAACGGCAATAATTGCGCTGTCAGTCCGTTAAGTGGCTAACGGCAGGCCTTTGCCGTCCGCGGCAGACGGCAAACTTTCTAGTGTCTTTGCCGTCCGCCGTATGATGTCATCTACACGTCACTACATGGCAGGCCTTTGCCGTCCGCCACTGACGGCAAAATTGTTTACTCTTTGCCGTCTGCCACTGTAGGCAAACTGACCAAATGGGTCAGCTCCTAGGAAGCACAACTGGATGCCACGTGGCTTCTTTGCCGTCCGCGGCAGACGGCAAAGAGCCCATTGCCGTCGGTGGCAGACAGCAAAGAGCCTGCATATTGGCTCTTTTTTCTGTTTTTTATTAAATCCAACAATTTTCACAGCAAATATATATGACATATATAGATATATTTCACAGGCATTCATATCACATATATCCAACACATAAGTTCCATACATTCATACATAAGCAAGTTCAATCCATTCATACATAAGCAAGTTCCATCCATACATATTACATAAGCAAGTTCCATCCATCAATTCATACATAAACAAGTTCCATCCATACATAAACAAGCACTCCATAGCAAGCTAGCTTCCATGAAGTGAATGAAATCTGCAAAATGGCAAAATAAGAAAGTTAGAAATAGGTGACTAGAATAAGAAGACTAGAACAAGAAGAGTAGAACAAGAAGAAGACTAGAACAAGAAGAGTAGAACAATAAGAAGACTAGAACAAGAAGAGTATGTCATTTATGAATGTATGGCTAATCTGCAGAAGAAACTTACCACAAGGATATCGTACATGGCCCTTGCCTGCATGTCATTCCGTGCCCTCTCCTCCTCCATCATCTTTGTCGTCCTCTCCTCCAACTCCCGCTGCCTCTCCGCCGCCTCCGCCAGAAGTTTCTCCGTTCTATCTCTCTCACTCTGTATAGCAGCCTGCAACACCACTCACATGACCATTTGTAATCATTGATGGAAGCGCACACAATGTAATGGAGAAAGATAGCTGAGTATGTATCACTAACCTTGATGGCGAGTTGCACTGGCCGTTCACGAGGCCTTATCTCAGGAGCGGAGCTCGACTGGCGCGCCTTGATCTCCGACAGAGTGCTAGGACAACGGATAAGTCCATCTCCAATGGCTATGGAGCCATGGGACCTCCCGCCACCAGATATCATCACCAGCTCTGGATCAATGGGACCCTGGCTCGGGTTAAAGTCCTCCCCTTTCCTCGCCTTCCCCTCATCTCTATACCTCATGAGCTTGTTGTGGGAGGAGATGTTGGTGAAGTTGTTTGCATCATCGAGGTCAGACTGAGAGAAAGCCTTGACTTTCTTGAAAGAGGCAGTGTGGGCCATGGCATACAGGTCGTACACCTCTGGCACCTTATCCACCTTATTGTGGCATGCCTGAAAGAGAGAAACAATGTAAATTAGTAATTAAAGGGCTCAAGCTAGCATGATGAATGAATTGCATGAATCATGAAGCAAACCACATACCCAGTTCCGCCCGAACTGATATAAGTTGGAGCTGCCTTGATGGTGTGGCACACCTTCCATTTGGGAACGTTTGTCCTTGGCCTCATTGTGGAGGGCTAGCCATTCTTTTGAGCACCACTCATTGACCAACACCTCCCAACAATCCATCCGATCCGCACACCATCTCGGAGGCGCCTAAGTTAGCAAATAGAAACTTGAGCGCTACGGCTAAGAATTACTAAATGAAGGAACTTAAGTAGAAGGCCTTAAGAATTACCTTCATGTACTGCTCCTTACTCAGGAACTTATCGCGGCACGCCGGCTTGGTCTTCTTGATACCACGCAAGGCGTAGTAGTCTCGAACAGCCTGCACCCGAGCCTCGTGCCGTAAGTTCTGTAGTAGGCGCTTGCAGACGTTCTCGATAACATGTGTCGCGTCCTCCTCATATCCCTCCTCACACCTGTAGAATGTCTGCAATCAAATGAGACAATATTGATTAGTACAATTAATAACTAGCTAGTTGAAGATTTTTAAATGTGTAAAGGAGAAATTACCCAGAACTTTCTGATCACCATGTCTGCCCTCGTGTCGCACAAGACACCGTCGATAATCTCATCCGGCGGAGCCGGGGCAGCCAAGTAGTGCTCCCAGCTCAATCCAAGCTCTGGAAGCCGACCCACACCAGGTAACGTGACAAACCCCGGGAAGTTTTGCCGGCAAAGAACTCCAAGGACGGAGTTGGGCCGGCGGACACTATGATGGTGGTCCCAACACCTGCAGCATGACAAGGCCAATGCATTAGTTATTTGAAGAAACGTGAATGCAGAAGGTACAAAAATATTAAATGCACTTACGTACCTCTCCCCATCAGGGAAAATCAACCACCTCTGCTCGCGGGTCGCCGGCACGGACGGGAGCCGTGTAGCACCACGCTGGTAGACGGTGCCCCCTCCTCCTCAATATCAGTCGGCTCCCCGCCATCATCAGCATGGCCACTCGGCTCGGGCTGATCCGGCCAGGTACCCCATCCGGACGTGTGCTCCTCTGGGGTCTCGTGGGCCGAAGGCCAGTCGACCCGAGGCTCGTGGGCCCAAGACCCGTGGACCGGAGGCTCGTGGACCGGAGTCCGTGTAGCCTCCTCCTCGGACGAGTCCACCCTAGCAGTCACGTGCTCGGGTGAAACAGCTGGGGGTGGCGGCGAGGAAGGCGCCGTAGCAGTCACCCTACCTCCTCTCCCGCGACCACGTGCCCCACCTCCTCTCTTCCTACCTCGTCCCCTGCTGGGCACCGCGGTCGACGAAGAAGGGCCCGGCGGTGTCGCCATACTGTCCAGCAATGCTCGGCGGAGAGGTGCGTCTGGAATGGAAGACCTCAGACCACGCGCCGACGAAGAAGGGGCCTTGGCGCGCTCCCGACCAGCGCCCACCATCTTTCAACACCTGCCATGACAAATAGTAAACGAAATTAGTACAACATAAAAAAAAGACCGACATGAATAATAATATGTGTATCACTTAAGTGTATCATCATCAAGTACAACATAAAAAAATTTAATACCTGACACTACTAATAATCTCGATCAGTATCATCAATAAATGCATAATCATCATCATCACTATAATCAATGACGGGCTCATAGGGTTCAGTGGCATCAACATGTGGAAGTCCACCTTGACGTAATCGGTCAAGCAATGACAGGTCATCCGCAGCAGTAACCTCTTCTTGTTCCGGCTCTTCTTGTTCCTCCTCTGGGGTGATGTCGGATTCACTGTCGCTGTCTACTTCAATGTTTTGGGGTGAAGTATAGCGGTTCTTGAAACGCTTTTTGGAAAGACGTGTCTCTTGGAAGAATTCTCCTTCATATGTGTCTGGGTTAATGTGAGGTTCATAATCCTCTTCCTTTGGGGGAGATAGTCTAGCACGTGGCGGCACTTCATAAACGACATCCCAACCTTTCAGATTTGGATTAGTTTGGCAGGCCCACGGTAGATAGAATACTTGGGTCGCCTGTTGAGCCGTAATATAGACATCAGGAACATCTAAATGGGTGCTTTGGTTGATTTCAACTAGCCCTATATGTTCATGAGTCCTTCTAGTCTCCTTCGGCTGAAACCAATAACATTTGAAGACTACGACATTTGGTGGGTTTTCACCATAGAATAGAAGTTCATAAATTGCTTCAACTCTCCCATAATACTCGGTACCTCCTTCGCCGATAGCAGATACACAACAATTTGTAGACTTTCGGTCGGCCATAGATAGCTCTTTGCCATAGGTACGAAAGCGATACCCGTTGATGTCGTATTTGTCAAATGAACGGACCTTATAGTCAAAGCCATTAGCGACTTGTCTCAATTCGGCCTCCATAGACTCTGAATTAGCCTACAAGTTTAATATGAAAGGATTGTTGCATTACGCACAAATTAGCGAATGAAATGAAATTGTCTAATAGAAATTACCGTTTGTTTGAACCAAGAGATGAAACCGGGATAGCCGCCTCCTTGCTTTGCGAGAAGCTCATACTCTTCGACAGAATCCTTTTGGATCACCACTCCATACGAGAATAAGGCGACGTATCGACTGTATGAAATATCCAGGAATAAGAGCAGTTCAAAGGAAATAGAAGTTGCGAAACTATGTACCGAGAACTTACTCGATGTACGGCCGCACTTCTACCAGGTTGTTGAAGATATACAACGAAATGGTCCGCCATTGTTCGTTATCCAAAGATACTAGATTCGAAACACTGGCTGGTGCGAGATTCCCTTTGAATAGGCTTAGGTTGGATCCACCCTTTTTAGGGTCGTCAGCATTGTACCGAGGCTTCGGATTATGCAAATGATGATTTTTGGCTTCGTAGTGTGCTGTCACGAAGTTTGCCGCCTCCTCAATGATGAATGCCTCAGCCATCGATGCTTCAATTCTACGTTTATTTTTACATTTTTGTTGAAGCGTCTTCTGCATCCTCTCAGTTGGGTAGCACCAACGATTTTGCACGGGCCCCCCCAATCTTGCCTCGGTCGGGAGATGCAAAATCAAATGTTGCATTGGATTAAAGAAGCCCGGTGGAAAGATCTTCTCTAACTTGCAGATCAACTCCGGCGCCAACTCTTCCATTTCTTCTAGCACGCCAGGCAATAGTTCTTTCGCACAAAGAACACGGAAGAAATAGCTGAGTTCTGCCAGTACTAGCCATTCATCCTCAGGGATGAAGCCACGCAACATCACCGGCATTACTCGCTCAATCCATATGTGCCAATCATGACTCTTGAGACCAAATATCTTCAATTTATCAAGACTGGCTCCCCTCTTTAGATTCGCTGCATACCCATCGGGGAACATCAACTGCATTTTCACCCACAAGATAATTTCCCTCATAGCTGGCCTTCCAAGATTGAACCATGCCTTTGGCTTCGTCCAGTTCTGCTTTCCTTTCGGTTCTTTCATGTTTTCTAATGGTCTATCACATAGCGCCTCCAGATCGACTCTAGCCTTAGTATTATCCTTTGACTTCCCATCTATGCCGAACAATGTACCAAAAAGTGCCTCGGCGATATTCTTCTCAGTGTGCATCACGTCGATGTTGTGTGGGCAAAGGAGGTCTTTGAAGTAAGGCAGATCCCATAAGCATGTTTTGTGAGTCCAGGCTTGCTTAGAAGTATACCCCTTGAAGTACCCAGGACGCTCTGGATCTGGCTCGAGAGCGTTTAACTGATCCAGGGTCTGTTGGCCTGTCAATGCAGGTGGTGCAGAGTTTTTGACAACTCTACCTCTGATGAAGTTCTTCTTGTCTTTCCTAAACTTATGGCGAGGATTCAGGAACTGTCTATGCATGTCGAAGCAAGAAAACTTGCGACCGGCCTGAAGCCAACGAAACTCAAGAGCTCCCTTGCATGTGGGGCACGGGAACCTTCCATGCACACACCAGCCAACGAATAGCGCATACACCGGCAAGTCATGCGTCGAGTACATGTACCAGACACGCATTATGAAGTTCCGTTTGCTATAGGCGTCGTATGTCTTGAACCCATTATTCCAGGCTTCTTGCAATTCGTCCTTAAGCGGCTGCATGTACACATTCATATTTTTCCCCGGATAGTTGGGCCCTGGAATTATCAACGTCAGGAAAATGTTCTTTCTTTGAATAATCTGTCCGGGGTGGACATTGAGTGGAAAGACAAATACGGGCCAACAACTGTATTGGGCTGCCGTCATACCAAACACACTGAACCCATCCGTACTGATGCCGACTCGAGGATGCCTCGGATCTGCCGCTTTGTCACCATGTAATTTATCAAACTTTTTCCACGCAACACCATCCGATGTGAGTACAATCATCAGATTCCCATCTGCATCTAGTTCGGTTCTTTTGCCCATTTTGTGCCATGTCATCTGTCTGGCCGTCTCTTCGACCATGAAAAGACGTTGAAGTCTTGGTACGATTGACATATACCAAAGAACACTAACGGGGATTTTGGTCTGTGTCTTCTCACCCATACCGTTGTCTACCACAACATACCTGGAAGACTTGCAAATGGGACAATAGTTCAAGTCCGCATAGTCAAGCCTAAACAAGACACATCCTTTCTCACAGGCATGTATCTTATCATAGGGCATCTTCAGTGCACGGAGGATTTTGTCCGACTGGTACAGGTTTGCAGGCATTACATGGCCTCTGGGTAGAAAGCGTCCAAATACTGTCATCATTGCATCGTAGCATTCTCTGCCCAAGTTGAACTAAGCCTTCAGAGCCATTACTTGTGAGATGGCATCCAACTGACAAAGCTCAGTCTGCTCATGGAGCGGATGTTTTGAAGACTCCAACATTTCATTGAAGGCCTTTGCAGATTCCTCCATCTCCTCGTCCGAATCCCGAGCATCATCGAAGTCTTGCACCATGTTTTCCATCCCGATACCATGCTCGTCGGTGCGACGACGATCCACCTCAGCTCGGTCACGTTGGGCAGACTCACCATGAAATGTCCACACCGTATAATCGGGCGTAAAACCACTCTTCTGCAGGTGTTTGCCCATTTCAGCCTCTGTCCTCTTTTCCCAATTGCCGCACCGTAAACAGGGGCACCAGGTTTTCCTCTAGCCATTTGCAAATGCGGCTCGCACAAACCCCTTGGTTTTTGTGAACCATTCAGTGCTCCATTTGTTCTGACCAGTGTGACCGGTGTACATCCACGCACGATCACTCATCTTGACTTTCAGAGCTACTAGACACACAACAAATATATATATATATA
>NC_057802.1:109687424-109688135 GCF_018294505.1 Triticum aestivum
ATATAATTCACCATGTATATATTCATCAGTTGATCTACTTTGTCAATTTTATTACGTCCATGCAACCTACACTCTAATAGGTAATGATAGGTCCTAATCCCACCCGAGTATGTTTAGATTGGGTTCATTTTCCCATGCTATGCTCCGGATCCTACGCAAAATTTCGGCAGCACCTCCCCTCTGTTCTCCTGATACACGTCTCTGCAATAAACAGAGAGGATGTGTACCCGGAGAACAACAGGGGAGGCACTGACGAAATTTATGCGTCGGATCCGGAGCAAAGCATATGGGAAAACGAACCCAATCTAAACATACTTGGGCTGTCCATGGATAGCGTTGGACAATTCGAAAGAATCAAGGTTATAAATATGCAAATGCATGCATATTTATAACTATGATGCTTTCGAACGGGAGACACATATTGGTTACGCATACTGATGATTCAAGACACATATATAGCTAGCTATCAAGTTTCATCGGAATAGATCAAATAATTAATGGGGGAGGAGGACATGTCATTTGTGCTCACCCACGAACGAAGGGGCAGATCTCGTCAAACGCACGGCGAGGTCGTCGAACACCAAACCTCGCAGCGATGAAACAACTGCACATTTAAAACTACCCGATCAACACAATTATATATGATGTTTTTCATAACAAAATCGAAAAATATATGACCTAACTAATAATTCACAAATATATGACCCCGTC
>NC_057802.1:109688938-109701095 GCF_018294505.1 Triticum aestivum
GCGCGTGTGAAGAGCAGGGAGAGAAACAGGGCGGGGTGGGGCGCGGCCGTTAGATATGTTAAATCTTTGCCGTCCGCCCCCTTTGTCGTCCGCTTTTTTGCTCTTTGCCGTCTGCTAGCAGACGACAAAGAGGGGGGCCGTTAAGTTTTTTTTAAGCAGCTCGTCAGTGGGGCCCCCTCCCTCTTTGCCGTCAGCTAGCCGACGGCAAAGAATCTTTGCCGTCAGCTAGCGGACGGCAAAGAACTGGCTGATGGCAAAGAAAGTCTTTGCCATCAGCCAGTTCTTTGCCGTCAGCTTTTGGGTAGCTGATGGCAAAGAGCTTCTTTGCCGTCTGCTAGCTGACGGCAAAGAGCTGGCAGATGGCAAAGTAGCTGATTCCAGTAGTGATTGTGGGATGAAGCGGCTCGGACCGACCTTACACGTACACTTACGTGAGACAGGTTCCACCAACTGACATGCATTTGATGCATAAGGTGGCTAGCGGGTGTCTGTCTCTCCCACTTTAGTCGGATCGGATTCGATGAAGAGGGTCCTTATGAAGGGTAAATAGCAATTGGCATATCACCGTTGTGGCTTTTGCGTAGGTAAGAAACGTTCTTGCTAAAAACCCATAGCAGCCACGTAAAACATGCAACAACAATTAGAGGACGTCTAACTTGTTTTTGCAGGGTATGCTATGTGATGTGATATTGCCAAAAGGATGTGATGAATTATATATATGTGATGTATGAGATTGATCATGTTCTTGTAATAGGAATCACGACTTGCATGTCGATGAGTATGACAACCGGCAGGAGCCATAGGAGTTGTCTTAATTTATTGTATGACCCGCGTGTCAATGAAAAACGCCATGTAATTACTTTAGTTTATTGCTAACCGTTAGCCATAGTAGTAGAAGTAATAGTTGGCAAGACAGCTTCATGAAGACACGATGATGGAGATCATGATGATGGAGATCATGGTGTCATGCCGGTGACGAAGGTGATCATGCCGCGCCTCGAAGATGGAGATCAAAAGGTGCAAGATGATATTGGCCATATCATGTCACTTTATGATTTGCATGTGATGTTTGTCATGTTTACATCTTATTTTCTTAGAACGACGGTAGCATAAATAAGATGATCCCTCACTAAAATTTCAAGAGATGTGTTCCCCCTAACTGTGCACCGTTGCGAAGGTTCGTTGTTTCGAAGCACCACGTGATGATCGGGTGTGATAGATTCTAACGTTCGCATACAACGGGTGTAAGCCAGATTTACACATGCGAAACACTTAGGTTGACTTGACGAGCCTAGCATGTACAGTCATGGCCTCGGAACACAAGAGACCGAAAGGTCGAACATGAGTCGTATAGTAGATACGATCAACATGGAGATGTTCACCGATGATGACTAGTCCGTCTCACATGATGATCGGACACGGCCTAGTTGACTCGGATCATGTATCACTTAGATGACTAGAGGGATGTCTATCTGAGTGGGAGTTCATTAAATAATCAGATGACCTTAATTATCATGAACATAGTCAAAAGGTCTTTGCAAATTATGTCGTAGCTTACGCTTTAGTTCTACTAAGATATGTTCCTAGAGAAAATTTAGTTGAAAGTTGATAGTAGCAATTATGCGGACTGGGTCCATAAACTGAGGATTGTCCTCATTGCTGCACAGAAGGCTTATGTCCTTAATGCACCGCTCGGTGTGCTGAACCTCGAGCGTGGTTTGTGGATGTTGCGAACATCTGACATACACATTTTGATGACTACGTGATAGTTCAGTGCGTAATGCTAACGGTTTAGAAATGAGGCGCCAAACACGTTTTTGAAACGTCGCAGAACATATGAGATGTTCCAAAGACTGAAATTGGGATTTCAGACTAGTGCCCACGTCAAGAGGTATGAGACCTCTAACAAGTTTCTTAAGCCTACAAACTAAGGGAGAAAAGCTCAATCGTTGAGCATGTGCTCAGATTGTCTGAGTACTACAATCACTTGAATCGAGTGGGAGTTAATCTTCCAGATGAGATAGTGATGGTTCTCCATAGTCACTGCCACCAAGCTATTAGAGCTTCGTGATGAACAATAACATATCAGGGATGACATGATGATCCTTGAGCAACTCACGATGTTTGACACCGCGAAAGTAGAAATCAAGTAGGAGCATCAATTGTTGATGGTTAGTAAAACCACTAGTTTCAAGAAGGGCAAGGGCAAGAAGGGATACTTCATGAAATGGCAAATCAGTTGCTGCTCCAGTGAAGAAACCCAAGGTTGAACCCAAACCCGAGACTAAGTGCTTCTGTAATGAGGGGAACGGTCACTGAAGCAGAACTACCCTAGATACTTGGTAGATGAGAAGGCAGGCAAGGTCGCCAGAAGTATATTGGATATACATTATATTAATGTGTACTTTACTAGTACTCCTAGTAGCACCAGGGTATTAGGTACCGGTTCGGTTGCTAAGTGTTGGTAACTCGAAATAAAAGGCTACGGAATAAACGGAGACTAGGTAAAGGTGAGATGACGATATGTGTTGGAAGTGTTTCCAAGGTTAATGTGATCAAGCATCGCATGCTCCCTCTACCATCGAGATTGGTGTTAAACCTAAATAATTGTTATTTGGTGTTTGCGTTGAGCGTAGACATGATTGGATTATGTTTATCGCAATACGATAATTCATTTAAGGAGAATAATGGTTACTCTATTTATTTAAGTAATACCTTCAATGGTCTTGCACCTAAAATGAATGGTTTATTGAATCTCGATCGTAGTGATACACATGTTCATGCCAAAAGATATAAGATAGTAATGATAGTACCACATACTTGTGGCACTGCCATTTGAGTCATATTGGTATAAAACGCATGAAGAAGCTCCATGTTGATGGATCTTTGGACTCACTCGTTTTTGAAAAGATTGAGACATGCGAACCATGTCTATTGGCAGATATGCATGAAGAAACTCCATACAGATGGATCGTTTGAACTCATTTGATTTTGAATCACTTGAGACATGGAAATCATAACACATGGGCAAGATGACTGAAAGGCCTCGTTTTCAGTAAGATGGAACAAGAGAGCAACTTGTTGGAAGTAATACATTTGATGTGTGCAGTCCAATGAGTGCTGAGGCACGCAGTGGATATCGTTATGTTCTTACTTCACAGATGATTTGACTAGATGCTAAGTGTATTTACTTGATGAAACACAAGTCTGAATTATTGAAAGGTTCAAGTAATTTCAGAGTGAAGTTGAAGATCGTCGTGACAAGAGGATAAAATGTCTGTGATTTGATCATAGAGATGAATATCTGAGTTACGAGTTTGGCACACAATAAGACATCATGGAAATTGTTTCACAACTAATACCACCTGGAACACCATAGTGTGATGCTGTGTCCGAACAGCATAACTGCACCCTATTGGATATGGTGCATACCATGATGTCTCTTATCAAATTACCACTATCGTTTATGGGTTAGGCATTAGAGACAACCGCATTCACTTTAAATAGGGCACCACGCAATTCCGTTGAGACGACACCGTATGAACTCTGGTTTAGAGAAACATAAGCTGTCGTTTCTTAAAAGTTTGGGGCTGCGACGGTTATGTGGAAAAGTTTCAGGCTGATAAGCTCGAACCCAAAGCGGATAAATGCATCTTCATAGAATACCCAAAACAGTTGGGTATACCTCCTACTTCAGATCTGGAAGCAAAAGTGATTGTTTCTAGAAACGGGTCCTTTCTCGAGGAAAAGTTTCTCTCGAAAGAATTGAGTGGGAGGATGGTGGAGACTTGATGAGGTTATTGAACCGTCACTTCAACTAGTGTGTAGCAGGGCACAAGAAGTTGTTCCTGTGGCACCTACACCAATTGAAGTGGAAGCCTATGATAGTGATCGTGAAAATTCGGATCAAGTCACTACCAAACCTCGTAGGACGACAAGGATGCATACTACTTCAGAGTGGTACGTAATCCTGTCTTGGAAGTCATGTTGCTAGACAACAATGAACCTACGAGCTATGGAGAAGCGATGGTGGGCCCAGATTCCGACGAATGGCTCGAGGCCATAAAATCCGAGAGAGGATCCATGTATAAAACAAAGTATAGACTTTGGAAGAACTACTTGATGGTCGTAAGGCTGTTGGGTACAGATGGATTTTAAAGGGAAAACGGACAATGATGGTAAGTATCACCATTAAGAAAGCTCGACTTGTCGTTAAGATGTTTTCTGACAAGTTCAAGGAGTTGACTACGATGAGACTTTCTCACTCGTAGCGATGCTAAGAGTCTGTTGGAATTATATTAGCAGTTACCGCATTATTTATGAAATCTTGCAGATAGGATGTCAAAACATTGTTTCCTCGACGATTTTCTTGAGGAAAGGTTGTATGTGATACAACCAGAAGGTTTTGTCAATCCTGAAAGATGCTAACAAGTATGCAAAGCTCCAGCAATCCTTCTAAGGACTGGAGTAAGCATCTCGGAGTTGGAATGTACGCTTTGATGAGATGATCAAAGATTTTGGGTTTATACAAAGTTTATGAGAAACTTGTATTTCCAAAGAAGTGAGTGGGAGCACTATAGATTTTTGATGAGTATATGTTGTTAACATATTGTTGATCAGAAATGATGTAGAATTTCTGGAAAGCATACAGGGTTATTTGAAAAGTGTTTTTCAATGGAAAACCTGGATTAAGCTACTTGAACATTGAGCATCAAGATCTATAAGGATAGATAAAAAATGCTTAATAGTACTTTCAAATGAATACATACCGTGACAAGATTTTGAAGGAGTTCAAAATAGATCAGCAAAGAAGGAGTTCTTGGCTGTGTTACAAGGTGTGAGTATTGAGTAAGACTCAAGACCTGACCACGGCAGAAGAGAGAGAAAGGATGAAGGTCGTCCCCTATGCTTTAGACGTAGGCTCTACAGTATGCTATGTTGTGTACCGCACCTGAACTGTGCCTTGCCATGAGTTAGTCAAGGGATACAAGAGTGATCCAGGAATGGATCACATGACAGCTGTCGAACTTATCCTTAGTAACTAGTGGACTAAGGAATTTTCTCGATTATGGAGGTGGTAAAAGAGTTCGTCGTAAGGGGTTACGTCGATGTAAACTTTGACACTAATCCGGATGACTCTGAGTAGTAAACTGGATTCGTATAGTAGAGCAGTTATTTGGAATAGCTCCAAGTAGCGCGTGGTAGTTGCATCTACAAGATGACATAGAGATTTGTAAAGCACACACGGATTTGAAAGGTTCAGACCTGTTGACTAATAACCTCTCTCACAAGCGAGATATGAACAAACCCCATGGGTGTTGGATTCATTACAATCATATAGTGGTGTGAACTAGATTATTGACTCTAGTGCAAGTGGGAGACTATTGGAAATATGCTCTAGAGGCAATAATAAAATGGTATTATTGTATTTCCTTGTTCATGATAATTGTCTATTGTTCGTGCTATAATTGTATTAACTGGAAACCGCAATACATGTGTGAATACATATACCACAACATGTCCCTAGTAAGCCTCTAGTTGACTAGCTCGTTGATCAATAGATGGTTATGGTTTCCTGACCATGGACATTGGATGTCATTGATAACGAGATCACATCATTAGGAGAATGATGTGATGGACAAGACCCAATCCTAAGCATAGCACAAGATCGTGTAGTTCGTTTGCTAAGAGCTTTTCTAATGTCAAGTATCATTTCCTTAGACCATGAGATTGTGCAACTCCCGGATACCGTAGGAATGCTTTGGGTGTACCAAACGTTACAACGTAACTGGGTGGCTATAAAGGTACACTACAGGTATCTCCGAAAGTGTCTGTTGGGTTGGTACGAATCGAGACTGGGATTTGTCACTCCGTATGACGGAGAGGTATCTCTGGGCCCACTCGGTAATGCATCATCATAATGAGCTCAATGTGACTAAGTAGTTAGTCACGGGATCATGCATTACAGAACGAGTAAAGTGACTTGCCGGTAACGAGATTGAACGAGGTATTGGGATACAGGCGATCGAATCTCGGGCAAGTAACATACCGATTGACAAAGGGAATTGTATACGGGATTGATTGAATCCCCGACATCGTGGTTCATCCAATGAGATCATCGTGGAACATGTGGGAGCCAACATGGGTATCCAGATCCCTCTGTTGGTTATTGGCCGGAGAACGTCTCGGTCATGTCTGCATGGTTCCCGAACCCGTAGGGTCTACACACTTAAGGTTCGATGACGCTAGGGTTATAGTGAATAGATATACGTGGTTACCGAATGTTGTTCGGAGTCCTGGATGAGATCCCAGACATCACGAGGAGTTCCAGAATGGTCCGGAGGTAAAGAATAATATATAGGAAGTGAGGTTTTGGCCACCGGAAGAGTTTCGGGCGTCACCGGTAATGTACCGGGACCACCGGAGGGTTCCAGGGGTCTACCGGGAGGGGCCACCAACCCTGGAGGCCTGCGTGGGCCAAGTGTGGGAAGGGACCAGCCCCTAGGTGGGCTGGTGCACCTCCCACAAGAGGCCCAAGGCGCAGGGAAGGGGGGAAGGGGGAAAACCCTAGGCGCAGATGGGCCTAAGGCCCACCCTAGGGCGCGCCCCCCCTCTCCCCTCTTGGCCGCCCCCTCCATCCAATCTAGGGCTGGCCACCACCCCTAGGGGTGGGAACCCTAGAGGGGGCGCACCCTCCTCCCCTCCTCCTATAAATAGTGGGGTTTTTGGAGCTGCAGACGACACAAGTCTCCCTCTCTCTTGGCGCAGCCCTACCCCTCTCCCTCCTCGTCTCTCGCAGTGCTTGGCGAAGCCCTGCTAGAGTGCTGCTGCTGGACGGAGTCTTCCCCAACCTCTCCCTCTCCCTTGCTGGATCAAGGCGCGGGAGACGTCACTGGGCTGCATGTGTGTTGAACGCGGAGGCACCGTTGTTCGGTGCTTAGATCAGATTCGGCCGCGATCTGAATCGCTTCGTGTACGACTCCACCGACCGCGTTCTTGCAACGCTTCCGCATCGCGATCTTCAAGGGTATGAAGATGCACTCCCCTCTCTCTCTCGTTGCTAGTTAATCCATAGATTGATCTTGGTGATGCGTAGAAAATTTTGAATTTCTGCTACGTTCCCCAACAGATTTGACTTGTCATTATCATTTTAACTGCGGCGCTACGACCGGCGTGAGTCTCCCTATTCCTGACCACCTCCATACAGGTGCCTCTCCCAATGCTCCACAATGTAGTAGAGGTTGGCTCTTGCATGAGAGCCCACTTCTCCACTTTTTCCTTGCCTCTCTTTCCTCCACATATGCAAAATGCCATGTAAAGCGCACTATTATACTTACTTGCGCCTACAGGTGCTTAAGCTTGCCACATAGGCATAAAGTCTGATGTGGCAAGTTAATCAAGAAGAGAGAGACTAGTTTGGTGACCCAAGGAAGAAACGGTGCTAAGCGCGTGTACCTAGGTGAAAAGACAATTTTGAGTCTATAGCTAATTAAATGAAGCAAACTTAGCAACACCATTTCATTGGAAGAGGTCACTCCTTGGCAAATGCAATAAATACTTGTACTCCCTGTGTCCCATAATATAAGAACGTTTTTGGCACTACACTAGTGTCAAAAACGTTCTTATATTATGGGATGGAGGGAGTACGAAGAAAGAGATAGAGAGAAGTAAATAATAATAAATACACTTATAGCCAACCTTATAGCCAAAACCTTGTTGTAGTATGAGTGACTAAGTGATGACTATGTATGACATGCCAACATCAGATAGCCTAACGCACCATGTTAAATCTCCAAGGGCGCGACCGCACGAGCGACGCGACGGTCGTGGTAGGCGCGACCACGATACGGGCTGCTGGCAGCCCTTGGATCTGAGATCAAACGGTCGCATGCTAAGTTGCTGAAAATTTGCAGAATAACCCTCCAGGATAGGATATTCACCCATAGGTCTAGAATCATGCCATGCAACCGTTCGATCTCAGATCCAAGGGCTCTCGGAAGCCCGTATCATGGGAGAATGGAAAGCCACTACCCTGTCGTTCGCACGCTCGCAGTTCGCTCCTACTCGTCCCCGCACGTCCTTCAATACTACGGCGGTTCGCTCCTACTCGTCCCGTCCATTCACATTACGGCAGTTCCACTAATCCTAACCCTCCTCCCAAATCCATGGCGTCCCAAATCTCCCCGATCGGCGGTGAGTACAAGGTTAGAACCATCACCGGTGATGAGTTCGACGTCATCTACACCCGTTCTTCCGCGACGGTGAAAGGATGCCTTTCTCGCTTCAGACGCATGTTCGAATACTCGGATGATGAGTGGGTCGCTGGGCTAGATGTTGAGTACACCACAGTCCTGGGACGAGAGAAGGATCTAAAGGACGAAGAGAGGAAGAAGCCTGCCGTGATCCAGGTTTGCGTGCATGACTTATGCTTGGTCTACCACATATGCCATGCCGACGTTGAGTGCCAGGATTTTAAGGACTTCCTCGAGAGCAACCTAGTCAAATTCGTTACTGTAGACTTTGGTAACGACAAAGAAGTCCTGCGTCGGATAGGCCTCGTTGTAGGCAACACCTTCGACCTCCAGAAGAATCGGCTGGTGTCCTCTCGTCAGCCTTCAATGCTGACCCTGGCAGGAGCCATGGTTCATCCTTCGTACGGTAAACTGGAGAAACCTCCATACACGTTTCATCGTCATGCATGGCAGCGGAATGTACTAGATATAGACCACATCCACTACGCTGCAATGGATGGCTACCTTTGCTTCAATATATACAAGGGTTGGATGAAGAGCAACAGCCAAGTGTGCGGTTCAAGCAAAGAAGTATCGGCCAAGAGGAAGAGGGACAAGGACGAAGTCGAGGACGTGGACGAGGACTCCGAGTAAGGTGGCAGTGTTGTTGCTCATGGTGGTTCTAATGCAGTGTCTACCGGAATAGTTGCGAAGTTTAATTTCAGGTGTGCTTAATTTAATTTGAGGGGTGTGTTGTGCTGAGCCCCCAGCAGAACTATGTTATGTTTCTTCTTGTTACTTTAACTCTTCAGTACGTACATACTAGTATTTCTTACATTACATCTTTTTGTTGGTATAGTACTACCACTCATTTCTTCACATTATATACGTACAATATATATGGCCAACATCATATAGTCAGCAGTTTAGTTGTCAAAGAATTTCAGGGTGCTTAGTTTTGTCAAAGAATTCCAGGGTGCTTAGTTTTATTTGAGGCGTGGGTTGTGCACTTGTGCTGGACACCATTATTGTGACAAGCCTTTTTAATAGTACTATATGCATAATTTGGCGACGAGCGCTCTCTATATGTACCACCTTTTTTTTAATTTCAAGTTTTGCTCCATGGCGCAATCCATCGATACTACTACTGTACAAAAGTGCAGTATATACATTTTTTAAAAGTCTAGAGGGCGGGGCAGTCTAGCTCGGTCGGTTTCACGAGAGGCGAGGGCCTTTGTGATTTGACGGATCATTACTGCTGTCAAATTGAATAGTACCGCGCCGCCCGCTGCACGCCCGGCGCCTCCATTAAACCCGCATGCAAACCGAGAATCCTACTCCTGCCACACGTTCGTTCATGAGCGGGCCGGAATTAAACGCAACACCGGCCGAGCTCCTCCCGTCCGCCCTCAGTTTAAACGAGGCCAGACGCCGGCCAAGCTCCTACCGTCCGCCCTCTATTTACACGAGGCCAGACAGACAGCGGGCAAGAATCGCACCCCTCCGCCGCTCCCCCATCTCCTCCTTCACCATTTTCTCCACTCTTCCGATGGCTTCCGATGAGCCGTTCTCCGGCATATTACCTGGCTGGGTGGCCCGCCGAGCCCTCCGGATACGGGCGAGGCCGCTCGGTGCTTCACCAACCTCGCTTGGCCCAACAGAGCCAGTTGCCGCCCCAAGCAGGCGCGTGGTTCAACAACTCGTCGCTCCAGTTCAGCTCGATGAGGAGTGGCGAGTTGCTCCACGCCGGCACGGCGGCTAGCACGCCGGTACGGGCGCTGTCGCTGCCGCGTCGTACCGCGCCACCAGTGTCTGCGGTGGCCGCGCCTCCCGTGCCTGCGGCAGCGCCATGCAGGCAGAGACAGAAGCCGGGTGCATGGAGAGCGACGAGTCGGTGGCCAGCTTCTCCATGTCCGCCGCCATCATCGAGGAGAAGTAGAACACGGGAGGCCGCCGCCACTTGGGACCCATGAAGGCCACCGCCGAGGCGACGACCGCGGATTCAGGTGGTTTCTTTGCTGCTTTGTCTCTTCCGAGGAGCTTCGTCGACCCCGCAAGTGTTTGACGGACATGAGGAAGACAAAGGGATCCGCGGGCGGCCATTTAGAACTAAAATAAGTCTAGATACATCCATTTCTAGGACAAGTATTTCCGGACGGAGGGAGTATTAATTATACAAGAGAGCCGGATTGGCACCTCTTAGTTTATCTAAATGTAATGAAATCCATCATGTTTATATGAAGATCCGGCTTTTTTATACGAGATCCTTCATGCTTATATGAAATCAGTCCGTGTTTGCACGAATTTCATCTGGTTGGTTAGAGTTGTAAAAATGTATGCCGCTGGCGTTTGATGTCGTCCTCCGCTTAAGGAAGCGGGAGGAAATTTGCCGGCTGCCGTTGGAGATGCTCCTTATGCTGGAAATAATAGAGTGACATCCAATCCATTTGAGTTAATTTCTTGTATGATTTTCCCTGTATAAAAAGTTAATTGCATGTACAGTGTACACGTGACTTGCAAGGTGGCTACAGCTTCGTACAGAAAGTTAAAAAGAAACAAGTCCATCCTTAATCTTGTATTCTAAGTACTCTGTGGGTTCCACTGTCAGTACAGTAGCGAAAGAAGTATATATTAAACAAGTAGAGTAATATATAATATAAAAATATAAAGTTAAAAGACAGAATTCGAACTCATGTCATCGCGTTGCGAGCATCCGGCGCTAACCAGCCCAGCACATTTTTGTTGTAGACCATGCTGGAGATATATCTCCATGTCTACTCTTATATATACTCCATTCGTTCCTAAATATTTGTCTTTTTCAGATTTCAAATGGACTACCACATACGGATGTGTATGTAGACATATTTTAGAGTGTAGATTCACTCATTTTGCTCCGTATGTCTTTTCAGGAAGGGGTCAGATTTGTCCTTGATTTATTTATGAGGTATCCAGATGGCACTGCACCGCCAAGAAAAGAGAGTAACATCAAAGTTATGGACTACTTTTTTGAGTATGTTGGTAAGGTCCGGTCATAGTCACTTGTTGAAATCTCTAAAAAGAAAAATACTCCCTCCGTCCGGAAATACTTGTCATCAAAATGGATAAAAGGAAATGTATCTAGACGTATTTTAGTTTTAGATACATCTCTTTTTATACATTTTGATGACAAGTATTTTCGGACGGAGGGAGTAGAAAACAGAGTTGGTGATGATGGTGTGCGTGCCATCCTGCAATATAGGCCGTCGGATTTATATCTAACGGATAGGAAAGAAACTATGGCAATTTTGCAAAAATATACCCACACGTCTCTCCATGTTCGCAAATAAGGCCTTCCCTCGTTCAACCTTTTCTCTCACAAGATAAACTACTCATACAAATGCATCTTGATGTTCCGTGCAACGCACGGGCAGCTAGCTAATTTCTTTTAAAATAGTTGCTGCGATAATTGGGTTGAAGTGATATATTTTATGTCCGCCCCGAATGATTTCAGATTCACTAGTAGTAACAAAGAAAAGGTTGCCTTATTAATTAATAGAAAACAGGGTGAAAACTATCACATGAGGCCGGTAAAAACAAGGCACACTGGGTTCAGCGTCATCGTCACTATAGCAGTGCGCGCGCGAGAAGTCTACATATCGAGGGGGCTACCGAGCGAGGCACTGAGACACAATGTTTGAGAGAGAAACCAATTGAGAGATTATGATCAGATCAAGTTGTCACCCTTCTGCTGTCATTGTTAGGGGGGGAGGGAGAGAAAGACGTATCGAGAGTGTGCGCGGTAGGCACAGAGGCACAACTAGCGCGCGCGTGTGTGTGTGTGTGTGTGTTTGAAAGAGGAGTAGATAGATTATTATCAAGATCGATGTGCCACCCTACTCCTTCGGTGCCGGGTAGTGTGTGTGTGTGTGTGTATGTTTGAGAGAGAA
>NC_057802.1:109701436-109703623 GCF_018294505.1 Triticum aestivum
ACTCACATATCTCTACTCTTATAAAAAACAGAGTTGGTGATGATGGTGTTCCTGCCATCCTGCAATATAGGCCATCCGATTTATATCCGACGGACAGGAAGGAAACTATGGCAATTTTGCAAAAAGATACCCACACCCCTCTCCGCATTTGCAAATAAGGCATTCCCTCGTTCATCCTTTTCTCCCACAAGATAAACTTCTCATACAAATGCATCTTGATGTTCCGTGCAACGCATGGGCATCTTGCTAGTAGGGAGAAGGAGTTTGTGTGACACATATCTAGCTATATTAAGGGATAGGTAGATAGCATATGTGTGAGAGACATTATTATATTTTGAGACATTAGTGGTTGTGGGTGGGCGGAATTAAAGGGGTGGGCGTGTTAGACATAGAGAGCGTGTGTGTTTCTGTGTGAGAGACTTGTAGGACGGGGTAGAAAGACGAATTTAACCCTGACGGAGGGAGAGAAATACATGAAGTGCGCGTGTGTGATTCCGATGCCCACAGGGAAATAAGATATGTATGCGTGTGAGAGAGATTGCACAATTCATTCACCTATCACTATCTAGCGATCGTGGACGTGCATCGCTTGAACATAAGTCAATATCTACTTCGTATCGTGGCCAAAGGTACAATATCGATTCAACGCTATAAAGATTGGACACTCACATATCACTTTTTTTTCTATTTAAATAAACCTTTTCAGTTGTGCATGCCAAAGTTACAGTGATGTTTCTTCAAACAACCAATGTAGCTATCATGTATATGCACCATTGTTACTCTTGCATTCAAATTCATTAGTCTTGGATGATTTAAGTTTCTATTTTGAAGTAATATATGTAATATTCATATATGAATTCAACGGGTACACAATTTATGAAATGGAGGCTATGTAATCATATGAGGTAACACTTTTAAGTAGCTGACTACAATATCCTTTTCTTTTTGTGCGCCTCTACACTAACACGTCAATGCATTATGTTTAAAGTAAATAACCAATGGCACTAAATTATCTATTTACACGAGAAATACATAGGCTGAGCGTTTGATCCCTTTTTTGTGAACGCGCCACTACACCCGTACGATTGGCCGCGCCCGTGTGAACGTCCAACTTATCGGCACATCATCCCGAGTTTTTTTTCTGGGGTGGACTTCACACCAGTTATTAACTGCTGACGCGTGCCCCATGTACACAGTCTAGCATGACCTTCCCGCTAGCACGGTCCAAAATTAGTTGAAACTGGATATGAACGATCCCGCGGGCGGCAAAATCTCCCGCCTCCTTCTAAAATTTCCGCCACCTTAGTCTTTAGCATGTGAAATCCCCCTTTTGTCCTTGGTGCTCGGAGACCAACAGTTACAATACCGCCCTCATCTTCATGATAGGTCGGGGCTGCTTTGGTAACTTCCGGTTCCCTCACTACACGACACCCCCATTTCCACTCCCCCTCCCGCAAAAACGACTAACTCCACAGCACCAGAGCATCTTACATCACGCCGTCCGTACTTCATCGCCCTTTCTCCCCTCCCCTCTCGAAACCCTAGACTGCTCATCCACCGGCGTACCATAGCCCATTCACTGCCAGCGGCGTCCACCTCGCCGGATGTGCTTCTGCGGCCGCATCTACCCCTCCCACCTCCCCTAGAAACAAGTAGACTGCTCATCCACCACTATACCACAGCCCATTCAGTGCCGGCCTTGTCCACGGCGCCGGATCTGCTTCGCCGGTACTCTCGTCAACCGCCGCGCATCTGCAGCGGCTCATTCGTACTCCCCACCGGAGACGCTTCGTCCACACCCCCGGAGCCGCCCCACCGACGGCCTCTGATCCTCTTCGCCGACACCTTCCTCAACCCTACCGGAGCTGCTTCGCCGACACCTTCCTCAACCCTACCGGAGCCGCTTCGCCGACACCATCGTCAACCCTACCGGAGTAGCTTCGCCTATACCATTCTCAACCCTACCGGGGCCGCTTTGCCAACTCACAAGTCCAGGGCCTCAGATCCGCTTCCTCGCACCCTCACCCAACCTACCGGAGCAGCTTCTGACGCCCCGTCCACGGCCGCAGATCCGCATCGTAGACACCACCCTTAACCCAACCACCAGAGCAGCTTCTGACGCCCCGTCCACGGCCGCAGATCCGCATCATCGACACCATCCTTAACCCAACCACCGGAGCAGCTTCT
>NC_057802.1:109703885-109738041 GCF_018294505.1 Triticum aestivum
TCCACGGCCGCAGATCCGCATCGTCGATACCATCCTTAACCGAACCACCGGAGCAGCTTCTGACGCCCCGTCCACGGCCGCAGATCCACGTCGTCGACACCATCCTTAACCCAACCACCGGAGCAGCTTCACCTACGCCCTCGTCCACGGCCACAGATCCGCTTCGCCCACACCATAGTCCACCCTACCGAAGCTGCTCCACAAACACCCTACTCGACGGTTCTAGATCTTCTTACCGGACCCCGACAGCCAGCGCAGCGTCATCACCCTTGACGTTTCTAACCTGATTCCCACCGTCTAGAGAGATGCCAAGCACCCGCCACGGCCTAGGTACTTGTCACCTTTAAACCCGTCCAGCATCACCTGCCCGATGTACTTCAAATATACTAACCGGTCGCTGTTACCTGTTATGCAGCTGGCAAAAACTACAAGGACGATGTTTCTTCTGGATCTAACAGCTTGGCCAACCAAGATCCTGGACTGAGGCATTGCTATGATCTTGTAATCGCGTCTCTCTCTTGTATTGTTCTGTGCCTGCCAGCGTGCTTTGCTAGGATTTTCGACCAGTAATCCCTTTGTGCAGACAATGATTTCTACTACTGGCTGCTAAATTAGATATGTAGATGTCATACATGATACTACCTTGTACCTCCGTTCCTAAATATAAGTCTTTCTAGAGATTCCACTATAGGCTACATATGGAGCAAAATGAGTGAATCTACACTCGAAAATGCATCTATATACATCTGTACGTGGTCCATACTGGAATCTCTACAAAGACATATATTTAGGAACAGGGGCAGTACATTACACAAAATCGTAGGTGGCATGTAGGAATTCCAGTGCACTACATTAGGCTCCCTTAGAGTGCCTGCTAGTCCAGCATACAGAGTCATGGCTAGTTTATGGTACGCACACAATCGTTAATTGCTGGTTTAAATATGCGCAAGGGGTATGCAATGTAGTATCATGTAGAGATGTCTGAAATTAGCCGTGTCAACTTGCAGATAGGGTTACACAATGAAAAAGTACAAGATGTATGTGGCAATTTCATGGAACATCGCAAAAAAAGGAGAGGCAGCGGTGAGCCTATACAGTGTGCTATGGTACGTCACTCCTCCATTGCAATCATCGTGACATGTTATTTGTATGCCAGTTCTATTAGCCAAGTTTCTTAGGGACAGTTATTACGAGTTATCCTAAGAAAATAAGCACATGTGAATATAAGCTCCATGTAATAAGCCAACCAGTTCTTTTCATTGCGTTTTCAGCTTATCTTTGGTATGATCAGTGGAAAGTCTAGATTGCATTATATTTTTTCATTTTGCTGCCCATATGGAAATTAATTTGACTTGCAAACATCACAAATTGAACCCAGTGCAGTAATTAATATGATAGGAAAACAGACCATCACTATTTGCTCAAAATGCAAATACAAAGATACCATCTACTTGGCACAATCTACTTTGGTCAATGTTTTCCATAGAGATCCCATTGCCTAATTTAAACGAAGAACGCATGACCCACATTTAAATGAAGAACAATTATTTATTGAAATTCGATGGTCCAAGTGGCTGGTTATTATCGTATAGCAGCAC
The DNA here is from genome assembly GCF_018294505.1 of Triticum aestivum. Classification (NCBI taxonomy): domain Eukaryota; kingdom Viridiplantae; phylum Streptophyta; class Magnoliopsida; order Poales; family Poaceae; genus Triticum; species Triticum aestivum. Next base: position 109,705,484 of record NC_057802.1, read on the forward strand.
CACCTGAAAGCATCATATAGCAGCAGCAACAGCTCATAGCAACTCATCATACAGCAGCAGCAGTCTGCAATTCATCATATACTAGCAGCAGCTCATAGCAATTCATCATATAGCAGCAGCAGGAGCAGCTCATAGCAATTCATCATATAGCAGCAGCAGGAGTAGCTCATAGCAATTCATCATATAGTAGTAGCAGGAGAAGCTTGTAGCAACTCATCATATAGCAGCAGCAGCTCATAGCAATTCATCATATAGCAGCAGCTCATAGCAACTCATCATACAGCAGCAGCAGCTCATAGCAATTCATCATATAGCAGCAGCAGGAGCAGCTCATAGCAATGCATCATATAGCAGCAGCAGAAGCAGCTCATAGCAATTCATCGTATAGTGGATCAGAATGAAAATTTGGCAAAAAATCAGAGGAGATCCTCACCTTGTTGGATGAGCTCATCCTTCAACAGCACCTCAAGGCCATGGCCTGGGAGGAGGGGAGGGGGAATAAGGTGCCTTCTGCCGTAGTGTGGCATCAGCCCTAGTTGTGCAGCGCCCACCGGAGTAGTGCGTTGGACGAACCACAGTGGAGCAGCTGCTGTAGACCATGAGAATGAGGGGCGGCGCCAGAGGGAGGAGCAGCCAGGGAGATTTGCCCCTACCCGTCGGCCATGTAGCCTAGCTGGACATAGCATCGTCGAGGACCAGGCCAGATGGGACCAGTGGCGACGGCTCGCTGGAGGAACCCTAGTGCTGCAGGCAGGGGATCAAGGTAGAGGGAAAGGGGAGAGGAGATGCAAGCGGACAGGGCAATGAATGCTTGCGTGTTTGTTTATACTTGAGGGTCAGGTGTGACACGGGCGTCAGCAGTTGCGTTTTGAGTGTAATATAGGCAGACAACAGAGTCATTTCACTATTCCCCTTCCCTTCAATTTTTAGTGAGGTTCTAGCCGAAACACCCCCCTCCAAAGCGAAATTAGTTAAGCCCAAGCCCATAACTCAAAAATGACTTCTTTACATCTTTTATGGCTTATTTTGACAATATGCCCTGAAAAGGCGGAATCGAACTGGCCCTTAACCTGCAATTCAATTGTGTGTGCAATGATGAATCACTCCTGCCTGCTATCTGTACATTTAGGCATCATCATACATGGCATAACCTAATACATGTGAATTCCATTGTAGAATCTGGAATATGCAATGTTTATGTTAGTTCATACGTTGCACATGATGTTTAAATGCCCCTTAAATCTGGTCAGTCAAGTGATGGTCTTTAAGCCTCCTTCTTTGCTTCTTGATATGTAAGATTTGTTCACACATCTGTTCAATTGCTTGTTTGCATTAGCCAGCCATACTAGGACTGTTTGCTTTGATTACTTGTTGTTCTTGACCTAACACTCTAACAGAGCTTGTCAATGATTTAAACACTAAGGGCTGCTGTAGTGGGGCCTTGTCTAACTCATAGGTGACATAAAGGTTTGGCTGTACACTACAGTAGGTTCTCCAAGAGTACCTTGAGATCCAGTTCGAAGGTATGCCTAGTTTTTACATAGTGCAGACATAGTAAATGCTCATTTCATTGTGTGCAAGTGCAAGAGATGCGGCATGTTTCATTATGTGGTGTTGTTTTGTTATAATCTCATCCTTTTGTGTTCACAGACGGGAAAGTATGCATATTTATCTTCCAAGGAGACGAGTAACTAGTTTGTGTCACCTTGCAGAGGGGGTGCAATGAAGATAACATTGAGGATTTCCAAGTACAAGATGTTAGGAAGGAGCCTTGCAAGAGAAGTAGGAGCTGCGCTGAGCCTCTTCAACCTGCTAAGGTAAGTCACTGTATGCAACTCAACAGTTCAATTCCTTGTTTGTTTCAGGCATATTTAATTTTCTCTTTTCAATTGCTTTATTTGTCCTCAGTTAATGAGATGCCCAAATAATCATGTCTGATGTTCGGTACTTGTATCACTATTAGTTGACATAATTAAAGGCCTTACCATTTAATTACTCTGCCGAAGTGTGCCTGAAGCTTTGAAGTCTATTAACCAACTATTATTGCATGAGGCTCACAATCTAGTTTATACTACACTAATGATTGCATAGTTTTGCCTACTGTACTATGTTTGTATGAAACCCTCTGCTGTTCATTATGCTCCCTAAGACTTTAATTGAGGCACGGAATGGCCAACTGCTTGCTTACTTATACGCAACGTGCTGTCTAAATTTGTAACTTGTCGGTGTTTTCGATTGGGCCCCAACATCATGCTCCTCTGGTGAGCTAAGAGGGATTTCTGTATGCAGGCTGCACAGACTATCTTTTTTATAATTTTTAAAATATCACCTGCTTATGCTTCATGACGTGTAACATTTTTTTTTGAAAGTGACGTGTAACATTATTGTTAGTCCTGTTTTGCCATGTAGTACAAAATAGTGTCTTGTTCGCTTCACTGTTGTAACTATATTTTTGCCCTAGTCATGTGTACTTACAGAAACATTTCAGGATGAAGTGACATCAACACAAAGATCTGCGAGCAGTGCGGCATGGCCATTACCGAATGATTATGGATTGGAATTGGAATGTGCTGATGTTCTCGAGCATCAACTAGAGGTGGCAAGACAACGTGTACATGATTGTCAACGTATAATCAACAAGTTGAGACTGGACATGCAGGTATTAGATGCAGGAGTCAACAAAATGAAACAAGACACTGAGGTAACCATGAAGGAATTGGAGATTTTGTAGACTGAAATTTGTGCTATCTGAATCCGGCCAATCCTATTTTCTGAAGAGATTATAGTTCAAATGGAGTTAAGTTGATGCGCATCCATGATGTATGAGCTGTATTTGCCCAGTGTATGTAATTTGCTGTTTGTGTATGCTTTATTATCACCTGTGCCGAACCATAATGCCCAGTGGGTATAATCGGCTGTAATTTGTTTATTGTATAGTGTAGGATTATTCTACCTTTCTATGCCTTGATCTCTTTGTTGTATAGTGTATGCTTTTTAGAGGTGATAGTATTGAGTAGCATAATTCTTTGAATATGCTATATCATTCAAACGGGGGCCAACTCGCCCGACCATGGCCCTTCATGGGCCGTCGGATCCATGGGACTTCTACGTCTCGTAGGATCCATGGGCCTTCTACGTCTCGTAGGATCCATGGGCCTTCTACGTCTCGTAGGATCCATGGGCCTTGTACGTCTCGTAGGATCCATGGGCCTTCTACGTCTCGTAGGGTCCATGGGCCGCCGACTCATTTATGGGTCTTGTACGGGCCTTTAATGGGCCATAGACGGGCCTTTAATGGAAATCGTACGTTTTATGGGCTGACCATAATGGGCCGTTAATAGGCCGTATTTGGTGATGCTATGAAAATGGCCCAACAGACTAACGGTCCACAAACGGGCTGACTGTAACGACGGGCTGAATTTGGCCCACAAGCAGAAAATGACAGTAACGGGCCGTAAGTAACCGAATGCTGCAAATGAGCCCAAGAATAAATGGGCCCTCAGAAGGCCGAAAGTTAACTTGGGCTGGAAACGGCCCAACGGAATAACGGGCCGTTAATAGGTATAAAGTGATACACTGTTCATTACGAGCCAGTTTCACCACGGGCCGTTAATGGGTGTAAAGTAATACACTGTTCATTACGGGCCAGTTTCAGCACGGGCCGCTAATGGGCCAAGAGTTACAAAGGGCCTCATATGGTCCGAAAGATGTCATGGGCTATACATGGGCCAGAAGTGAAAACGGGCTGGAATCATATTGGATGGCCCAGATGACGCTACTGGGCCTAATTCGGATAGGGCGTAACGGGCCTTGGGTTAACGGGTTGTAAATGGGCTATATGCGAACAGGCCGTTAACAGGCTTTCCATGGGCCGGCCCTCTAGCTTTTGACCAAGTCAAACGGGTCGGCCTTTTCACAGGAATGGGCCACTATTGGGCCGTGCCATGTGTCGACGTATCATAGGCGCCTTCTGTCCAGTGAGTGGATGACATCTGTCCCAACGATGAGCCGACATGTGTTTCCTCTAGCCAATGATGATTTTACACGTGGAAAATCCCCATTGGTCGGGGCTGTTAACGGGTTATCGGATCCAAAACCCGACCCGATAGCTTAATAGCGTTCCGTTACGGTGGATGCCATGTGTCGGTCACCCTTGACGAAAGCACTTCTGTGACGCGCGATTTATCGTCATGGAAGTGGACACTTCCGTGATGATAATTTTGGTAATGTCATGGAACACTTCTACGATAGCACAGGTATGACTATCTTGATTCTATCATAAATTTGTCATGGATGTACATGCATGACAAAAAACGCGACCTATTGTGACAAACACGTATCATCACGGAAGTGTATTTTTTTTGTAGTGTTGTCAAGATCCAATGAATTGTGGGTTTATGATCAAGATTATCTATGAACAATATTTGAATCTCCTCTGAATTCTTTTATGTACGATTGGTTATCTTTGCAAGTTTCTTCGAATTATCAGTTTGGTTTGGCCTACTAGATTGATCTTTCTTGCAATAGGAGAAGTACTTAGCTTTGGGTTCAATCTTGCGGTGCTCGATCCCAGTGACAGTAAGGGAAACGACACGTATTGTATTGTTGCCATCGAGGATAAAAAGATGGGGTTTATATCATATTGCATGAGTTTGTCCCTCTACATCATGTCATCTTACATAAAGCATTACTCTGTTCTTATGAACTTAATACTCTATATGCATGCTGGATAGTGGTCGATGTGTTGAGTAATAGTAGTAGATGCAGAATCATTTCGGTCTACTTGTCGCGGACGTGATGCCTATATCCATCATATTAATCTTCCAACACTTAGCTATTTTTATTGCCGTTTATTTTACTTTGCATCTTTATTACTCTTTATCATAAAAATACCAAAAATATTATCTTATCATATCTATCAGATCTCACTCTCGTAAGTGACCGTGAAGGGATTGACAACCCCTTTATCGTGATGGTTGCGAGGTTCTTATTTGTTTGTGTAGGTGCGTGGGACTTGAGTGTGATCTCCTACTGGATTGATACCTTGGTTCTCAAAAACTGAGGAAAATACTTACGCTACTTTACTGCATCACCCTTTCCTCTTCAAGGGAAAACCAACGCAGTGCTCAAGAGGTAGCAAGAAGGATTTTGGCGCCGTTGCCGGGGAGATTCGTGCCATGTCAAGTCAAGACATACCAAGTACCCATCACAAACTCTTATCCCTCGCATTACATTATTTGCCATTTGTTTCTCGTTTTCCTCTCCCCCACTTCACCCTTGCCGTTTTACTCGCCCTCTCTTTTCCGTTTGCCTCTTTTTCGCTTGCTTCTTGTGTGGCACCCCGGCTCAGAGAAAACCGGAACGCCCCGTATTCCAGCCCAGAGATCGAGGTGAAGTCTTCTGAAATACGACACTGCTTAGCATAGAACAAACCAGCTTTCTATTAATATACGAATATGAATACAAGGTCTCCGATATTACAATGAATAACATCGGCACGGCGACACTACGCCATCCTCAGTTGCTCTATGCAAGCAGCATAACAAGTTGAGACAGCGGAACAACTACTGGCAGCGGAACAACGAACGGCGATGATGGACTCCACTCCGCAGGGACTCTGGCTGGAACGCTTATCCTAGCTCGCGAACACAGGAATAACAGCAAACAAGCAAGCAATCCAGGCATGACCTGCAAACTGGCATGACACGCCAGGTCAGTACATTGAATGTACTTGCAAGCTCACAATAACCAGAAGCATTCAAGACAAACAACAGCATGGCAATTACAGGTTAAGCAGGAATTATCATGAGATCATCAGGATAACATAACATGAACATAATATCGCTAGAACAATATGATCATGGCATGAACATATAAATCTGATGATACTAGCATGCAACATGATAACACTACATGCACCATTTATTCTGCTCGGGTTACCTCGTAACCATAACATGCATCACTTACCAACCTCGGACATTACACGATTATCTCAGGATCAAATCAAGCTTGGTATAAACAATACCGTGGTAATCATCAAATGACCACAAGGAGCTTGATCTTTACCCACGATTCTTGCACAACATCACGGATATCCAACAACTTGATATCCTCGATACCATGGTGATCATTCCGGCGATCACAACCATGACCAACACTTGGTCTCAAACGGTGATCTTTCTAGCGATCACAACCAACTTATCTCATCATCGAACCGGGGTTGTTATTAAGCACATTATTAATACTGTTGACTCATAGTGTGACCGACACGAACTGGGCCCTTATCCGCGGGCGCGGCTATCGATAGATTTAATATACACTCTGCAGAGGTTAGTACACTGTACCCACACTACGGAACCCATGGCCTCGCACTCCCATTCGGGTGGACCAACAGCGTTTCGACAAAACCGATCTACTGCCATGACACTCTCCCGGCCACTCCGACCCACTCCGACCCACTCCCAACTGGGCTAGTCCTGGGTGGCCCCATGTCTACCAAATACACAACGACCACCGTCGTGGCCAAAACGTCCCTCACGGTCATCGGATCCATAACAACAACAACGGGCACACAAGGTTATGTCTGCTTACCAGGCCAGGGTACGCACGCCCATAACCTTCCCTCGTTGGTGGCACTGACGAGAGGCACGACAATAGACCCAGTTAGGACCTTCCCATAAAGGTAAGCGTGGTTGCACTGGTCAGCTCGATATGGTGGCACCATGACTCAGCCAACAGTTGTTCAAGTTCAATTTAATCTGGTTAAACTTGAATGCAATATGCTGAGCCATGATAAAATAACATGATGCAATTACAATGCATAAACATGATATTAGCATAAGCACGGGGTGCAACATAACTATCCACCATATCCACAATGAATCATATCCAACTGAGCATAGTATAATGACGAGCATGAATATCACAAGTACAACACTACTCATAGAAACCTAGCATGACCACTAGCATCAACAATAAATATCATGCAAGACATATCAACAATGCTACCATGCAATCATTTAACCAACTGGATGCAAAGGGACATGCATAACGACGGCGCTCGGAACAGACGTTAGTCATGCACCGAAGGCCATCACCAACATCAACATGTATTACTAGCAAGCATAAGCATATGAAAGGAATACTAGCAACTAGTACAAGATAACCAGGTGCAAGACAACATAACACGAGAGTGAACATGAAACTCTAAGTGGCACCGGAACAACGATAACCATGTTTTAAACAAGCAAACATTTATTAAATATTCAATTTGGAAACCATGGCTACTGCATGACTATCATGCAAGTGGGTATTGTGGCTTGCCTGGGGATGAAGAAGGCACCGGGAAGAAGTGCGGTGAAGCCACGGAAAGTCTTGCCGGAAACAGTTCTCTCTTAGAGGGGCTGTTTACGTGCAAGGGCAAAAAGATCATTTCCAGTACGTCAAACCATAGTGAAAATGAAACCAACAGAACGGGCTCGACGAAACGAAGAAGTGGGCTTTGGTTTCACCTTAATCGGAGTCTCGAGCAAAAAGATATGATAGTTTTTCTGCCAGGGACCCATCTGTAATACAAATTTCTACAGACTGGGCCAAAATAGAAAAGCTGAAAGCGCATTCCCGGAACTACGCTTTCGGGACAGTGAAGGCGTATTTTTGGCCGAAGCCGCAGCTGTTTACGCTTTCACTGAAACGAAAGCGTATTCGTTAGATTACGCTTCCACTTAACTGACGTGGCAACGCGGGGTCAACGCGCAGCCGTTGACAGGTGGGGTCGGGAGGCGATGCGGGGCCCAGCTGGCCTCGTCTTCTTCCTCCTCGCTGCACCCCAATGGGAAACAGAGGAGGCAGGGGCGGGGTCGCGATGCCGGCGGTGGCCCGGCTGGCTCAGGCCACCTCCGGCCAAGCCGAGGCCACCTGCGAGACCGGCAAGGAGTGCCGCATCCATCCTGATGGGAAGCAGACGCCGGAGATGAGCGGGAGGGACGGCGCTGCGAGGGGAATAGAGAGGCGCCGATGGTGATTGAGCTTGGGGCACGTGGCCAAGGTGGCTCCGGCGGTGGGGAGAGGACACTGGGAGGATTTTCGGGGTCCGGGTGGAGCTATGGTGAGGTCAGGAGGGAGGGGGAAGGCTCGGATGGCACGGATTCGAGAGGAGACCCGAGGCGGCCATAGCGGCCATGGTGGGCACAGGGAGCTCCTCGAGCTTGAACGAGGGACTGGGGAGGGAGCTGGGAGTGAGGCGAGGCTGCTGGTGTGCTCGAACGGCTCGGGGGAGGGCTATATATAGCCGGGTGAGGGAGGCAGTGGCCGAGTGCCGCTGCTCGAGCTAGGCCAAAGCTCTGGCGAGGCCCAGCGAGCACGGGAGGGCGCGGGAAGGCGACGAGGAAGGCAACGCACGAGCTACAGAGGCGCACAGGTGTGAGGGGGGCCGAGGGCGCAGAGGAGAAGCGGCCGAACACCATTAAAGCCTCGGTCGGCCACAGTGCGTCCGTGGGCGCGCGGCGACGAGAGCTGACGGAGGGGATGACGGAGGGGGAGAAGGCTCCAGCAGAACGGCGACGACGCGGTGAAGCTGTTGGACAGGCTCACGGGCGTGAAGGCGACGAGAGGGGGAGGGGCCCGAGCAAGAAAACGCCCTGGACGCGGCCAACGCCAGCAGAGCGCGCGCAATGCATGCCAAGGCTCGTGATCACCGCGTTCACTGGTGCCCACAATGCCACAAGCTAAGCCAAACAATGTCTGGCGTGGAGTCCTTCCTGGGGAGGTTGCAACTGCGGTGGTAGTTTGGTTAAAAGTGCTCTGGTTAAAAGATAAGTGAGCTCTGAAGTTCACTGCAGTAAACTTGATCATGAAACATGATCAACTGAGGTGAGATTAGAGGCAAACGAGTTGTCTGGGGTGATTAGCTTAGGAAGAACTACCATACTAGGGAGTTTGGCAGGAAATGGACCAAGATTTAATGCACTTGCTTTGCAACTGCATAATCTGGTCCAGAAACTTGATCAGGAAGGTGCACTCACATGAAGTGTGAAAGTGAGCTCAAATTGGGCAAGGAAGAGTCATTTGGTCCTATGAAGATGCTCAAAAAGTCTCATACCAATTGGCCAAGCCAAACTGGTACTTGCTTCACAAACATCTCCTCTGGACTTAGAGGAATAATGGCTTGATGAACCATGCCCAAAATAGGTGGAGGTAGGTTATGTGGAAATAGAAGGCCTAGAAAAATTGGCAGCCATACTGGAGCAAGATAAAATATACTTGCTTCACAAACTGAAATTTTGGACAGAATCAAAGAATTGAAGATGAGCTCACATGGAGGCATGACATGAGCTTTACTTTGGTGGAGGGCTATGATATGATGATATGAGGGATCATGCAAAATGGCAACTTATTTGGATATGCCTAGCTTCACAAAGCTTCTTTTTGGATAAAAACTTTGGAAAATCATAATTAAATAATTACTAGGCCAATGAGGTTGCATTTTGGCATGTGGCAATGATATGGACAGGAAAAGGTGTCCAAGGAGTTTGAGGTCAATTGGGAAAAGGAAAATAGCACTTGCTTCACAATGTGCCATTTAGGGCAGAATAGGAAATGAACTATTTAAGCATGATGCTAAACATGACAAATGAAATATTTTTCCATATTTGAGAAAGATATGACCCAAACAATTTATGAGAATTATTTGGGAATTTTAGGGGTGATGGAAATAAAGGTTGCTTCACAACCTAGGGCAATTTGAGTTATTCCTTTAATAGAAAAGGAATATTTCCAATAAAAAGAATATTGGGATTTGGGCTAGGATGAAAATGACAGGGTCTAGGGAAGGATTTGGGAATGACAAGCCACTATGGAAACAAAGAAGAGGGCATCTTCTTCAGTTTCCAAACCACAAAGCCACGGAAAAAGAAAACTCAAGCAAAAACCTCAGAAAAACAAAAGAAAAAGAAAGGGCCAAAAATCAGGCTGTCACAAACCTTACCCCCTTAAAGAAATCTCGTCCTCGAGATTTGGTTTCTCAGGGAACAAGTATGAAGATACTGACTTAAGGAAACCGTTTCCAACTCAGGTATCCTTTTTCTTATTTTTGTTTCCACTAAATTTTTATCTGACTGGCCCTGGGGTGGTTTGCTTTAATATATCCATATTCTGACAGATCTTTCCTTGCTTGTTCATGCTTATACATGCTCCAATTTCTTTTTAGATCTGCTGACTTAGCTGACTGTGATTGATTCTCACGACTGAAATATATGTCGGTCTCACAAATCCAAGAGTGATTTCCGCTGGGTGTGTCATCCGGCACTGACAATCTTTCATGAAGTGGTGATCAGATTTTTCTAGTGGACACCCAAGCTCTAAATCCTTGCATTGGGTTTCTCCACTAAATGCAGGTCCAAACAGTGAGTTGGGTCATAACCGCTTTCCTGACAGATTTTGGCTTATCGCAGAAGTTTCTGAATTAACTGGTTTCACTGTCTTGAGTATCGGATCCATACCAAATATTTGATTGTCGCCTGTTGTGTCTAGCATAAGAGTTTGACCTGTATGCTAATATCTGCAGACTTGACTGACGGTGGTTCTGCACCATGCGGGTCTTGCAACAATTTTCATACCTGCATCACTGGTTTTGCTCCTACATTATTGTTTTCTTGCTATGGATCCTTGGCTGAAAGAGTTGGGTCATATTGCTTCTTCATATCACCATAGGTACTGTTGGTGCAATTTTTTGGCAATCGTAGCTTATCCTCATTTTTTTGACAGGGTACCCCATTAAATGGCAGGTTCAACACCCCTCAAGTTCTGATTGCAGGAAAATGATCATCCGAACCTTTGCAAGAAACCGGCAAATAAATCAGTAGCCACCAAAACGGTCTTTACAACTCAGATCTGGGACATTACTGAAATAACTCAACCACGGCTCAGGACGGCCGAAAAGCAGCTCAGAACATGAGACCAGGTTGATAAGAAGAACGTGGCAGCTCCCTAAAATAGCCAAAAAGCAGCTATAGGGCTACTGTCACAAAAAGAAACTCAACAGTTGTACGAGACGGCCGAAAAGCAGCTCGGAACTCGTGACAGTCGTTGAAGAGAGAAATAAAAAATCGGCATCTACCCCGGATAGCTAAAACAGCTTAGATCACAGGCGTGGTGCCGTCATTGGAGAAAAAGGGGACAAGGGCTCATCAGGATCATTTTCCAGGTTCACAGGTACTTGTATTGAGCTCATTGATGTCGTCAATCCTCATAATCCTTTGTCACCCTGCAGTGTATACTGGCTTTCTTCTCTTAACTATCCTCATGTGGTTGTCAGATCCTCATCCGAGTGACTTGTAAGATCTTGGTGGTATGCCCACCGCATATATATGAGAATCTGATTCCCGAGACAGACGTGTATTCTGACTGATTCTTGCTTCTGACCAAAATGTTGCGGATCTGATTCTTGGAATTCACTGCCATATGCTGTCAATTCACAGCGTACTACCTTGTACCAATGTCTTACTGAGGAAGATTGGCTGGCTTGTGCTAGAAACTTTCATCGGACAGCTTGCTGAAGAAGACTGGGTATCGTGCTTCAGAAGCTTACCCCCTTAAAGACCTTGCTGGGGAAAGACTCGGTACCTTATGCCGGAAGCTTTTGCGGTTTCTTACTGAAGAAGGCAGAGTACCTTGTACGGGAAATCATCCATGTATCGTACTGAGGAAGATAGATGAATCTTGCCTTGGAAGCTTCTCGGGTACCTTGCGAGGGAAGATTGAGTTGCTTACACCAGAAGCTTCTTATTGTGATATGCAGACCGATTTCCACATATATAACCATCTTAATATTTTTGTTATTCTTTCTTGTATGAAACGGGGTTTTGCAGGACTATCCTCCTTTCTGAGTACATGCCATATTTTTGCTTGCTTCCAGGTACATCGGGTTCCAAAATCATCCTCAACGAAAAATTAACCTTGTATCTGAGCCATACCTTTGATAATATTCTGTCAACCTTGCACACAATTTATCTTCTTGCTGATTTGATCATTTCTGCTATGAGGAGTGCACGCTGAGGGAGACTTGACACTCAGTAACATGATCAGATATCCCCAAATCTGAATGCAGTCGGCTGAGAATTCCATACTGTTGTGAGGAGTGCACGTTATTGCAAACTTTATACTGACATTCCATTCAGGATTTATTTTGTATTCAGACGAGCTATTTCCAATTTCACTGCAGTCTACTGTCAATTCCATTCTGTTTAGCTGTGTTTCCAAATATATGCATTTCTTGCTGACTCTTCGGGTCCGGTGTCGGCTGACGAGCAACTTTAATAGAGGGAAAATTTGTAACACCGGAGGCCCAAAGAAAGAAACAAAAGAAATGACTAAAACAAAAGCACACAAGCATACTACTAATATAATTAATCAAGCAATCATCACATATTACTGCTACTCACACCATGATATGCATGCACACCTAAGCACACAAATCGCGCGGAAACTCCGGTATTACGGTCCAATATGCTGTGGCGGTGTGCACGAAAATTATATCCATGTGTGGAAGGAGTTGGCGTAACCGAAGCTACACCAAGCACTGGCTGAACAGTGGCTGGATCTGGATGGATACACAGGTGAGGACGGACTTGACGATCAAGTAGTGAGACACAAAAGTCACAACCACATCATCATCAAGCGTATGAAAGGGATTCGTACACGTCCAAAGAATAGAATGACTGGGTAGGGTAGCGGTGAAAAAACAAGGCTCGCTGGCATTGCCCTTTTCTGATAACCAAGATCAATAAGGGTTGCCAGAGGGACGAGATGGATGGCATGATTCGGGATAGAAACAAGTCTATCACCGAAATAATATGGGTGGGTGGCGGAAAAATATACGCGATACCTGAACATAACTCCTACAAATGGTGTCTTGAACTCTGGGTACCAGGGCATCACTCTGCTGGGACAGAGATAACGCCGAACACCAAAGAGCAGACATGCTAAAAAGGAGGGTGCAGGCGGTGGACCGGAAACGATGCCACCTACACTCACAAGATTAACTGTTAGTGACAAAATAATATTCTATATGCATGCTATGCGACAAACAAATGCAAAGACCAAGTGCAACAAACCAACTGGGGTCTATACTACCGCTTTCTAATGTTCGCGCGGGCTAGGGCATCCTACAGCCAGACCTGCTCTAATACCAAGCCTGTGGCACCCCGGCTCAGAGAAAACATGAATGCCCCGTATTCCAGCCCAGAGATCGAGGTGAAGTCTTCTGGAATACGGCACTGCTTAGCATAGAACAAACCAGCTTTCTATTAGTACACGAATATGAATACAAGGTCTCCGATATTACAATGAATAACGTCGGCACAGCGACACTACGCCATCCTCAGTTGCTCTATGCAAGCAGCATGACAAGTTGAGGCAGTGGAACAACGGACGGCGATGATGGACTCCACTCTGCAGGGACTCTAGCTGGAACGCTTATCCTAGCTCGCGAACACAGGAACAACACCAAACAAGCAAGCAATCCAGGCACGACCTGCAAACTGGCATGACACGCCAGGTCAGTACATTGAATGTACTTGCAAGCTCACAATAACCAGAAGCATTCATGACAAACAACAGCATGGCAATTACAGGTTAAGCAGGAATTATCATGAGATCATCAGGATAACATAACATGAACATAATATCGCTAGAACAATATGATCATGGCATGAACATAAAATCTAATGATACTAGCATGCAACATGATAACACTACATGCACCATTTATTCTGCTCGGGTTACCTCGTAACCATCACATGCATCACTTACCAACCTCGGACATTACACGATTATCTCAGGATCAAATCAAGCTTGGTATAAACAATACCGTAGTAATCATCAAATGACCAAAAGGAGCTTGATCTTTACCCACGATTCTCGCACAACATCACGGATATCCAACAACTCGGTATCCTCGATACCACGGTGATCATTCCGGTGATCACAACCATGACCAACACTTGGTCTCAAACGGTGATCTTTCCGGCGATCACAACCAACTTATCTCATCATCGAACCGGGGTTGTTATTAAGCACATTATTAATACTGTTGACTCATAGTGTGACCAACACGAACTAGGCCCTTATCCGCGGGCGCGGCTATCGATAGATTTAATATACACTCTGCAGAGGTTAGTACACTGTACCCACACTACGGAACCCATGGCCTCGCACTCCCATTCGGGTGGACCAACGGCGTTCTGACAAAACCGATCTACTGCCATGATACTCTCCCGGCCACTCCGACCCACTCCCAACTGGGCTAGTCCTGGGTGGCCCCGTGTCTACCAAAGACACAATGACCACCGTCGTGGCCAAAACGTCCCTCACGGGGACCGGATCCATAACAACAACAATGGGCACACAAGGTTATGTCTTCTTACCGGGCTAGGGTACGCACGCCCATAACCATCCCTCGTTTGAGGCACCGGCGAGAGGCATGACAATAGACCTAGTTAGGACCTTCCCATAAAGGTAAGCGTGGTTGCACTGGTCAGTTCGATATGGTGGCACCATGACTCAGCCAACAGTTGTTCAAGTTCAATTTAATCCGATTAAACTTGAATGCAATATGTTGAGCCATTATAAAATAACGTGATGCAATTACAATGCATAAATATGATATCAACATAAGCACGGGGTGCAACATAACTATCCACCATATCCACAATGAATCATATCCAACTGAGCATAGTATAATGACGAGCATGAATATCACAAGTACAACACTACTCATAGAAACCTAGCATGACCACTAGCATCAACAATAAATATCATGCAAGGCATATCAACAATGCTACCATGCAATCATTTAACCAACTGGATGCAAAGGGACATGCATAACGACGACGCTCGGAACAGACGTTAGTCATGCACCGAAGGCCATCACCAACATCAACATGTACTACTAGCAAGCATAAGCATATGAAAGGAATACTAGCAACTAGTACAAGATAACCAGGTGCATGACAACATAACACGAGAGTGAACATGAAACTCTAAGCGGAACCGGAACAACGATAACCATGTTTTAAAAAAGCAAACATTTATTAAATATTCAAGTTTAAAACCATGGCTACTTCATGACTATCATGCAAGTGGGTATTGTGGCTTTCCTGGGGATGAAGAAGGCACCGGGAAGAAGTGCGGTGAAGCCGCGGAAAGTTTTGGCGGAAACAGTTCTCTCTTCGAGGGGCTATTTACGTGCAAGGGCAAAAAGATCATTTCCAGTACATCAAACCATAGTGAAAATGAAACCAACAGAACGGGCTCTACGAAACAAAGAAGTGGGCTTTGGTTTCACCTTAATCGGAGTCTCGAGCAAAAAGATATGATAGTTTTTCTGCCAGGGACCCATTTGTAATACAAATTTTTATAGACTGGGCCAAAACAGAAAAGCTGAAAGCGCATTCCCAGAACTACGCTTTCGGGACAGTGAAGGCGTATTTTTGGCCGAAGCCGCAGCTGTTTACGCTTTCACTGACACGAAAGCGTATTCGTTAGATTACGCTTCCACTTAACTGACGTGGCAACGCGGGGTCAACGCGCAGCCGTTGACAGGTGGGGTCGGGAGGTGATGCGGGGCCCAGCTGGCCTCGTCTTCTTCCTCCTCGCTGCACCCCGATGGGAAACAGAGGAGGCAGGGGCGGGGTCGCGATGCCGGCGGTGGCCGGGTCGGCTCAGGCCGCCTCCGGCCAAGCCGAGGCCACCGGCGAGACCGGCAAGGAGTGTCGCATCCATCTTGATGGGAAGGAGACGCCGGAGATGAGCGGGAGGGACGGTGTTGTGAGGGGAACAGAGAGGCGCCGGCGGTGATTGAGCTTGGGGCACAAGGCCAAGGGGCTCCGGCGGTGGGGAGAGGACACGGGGAGGATCTCCGGGGTCCGGGTGGAGCTATGGTCAGGTCAGGAGGGAGGGGGAAGGCTCGGATGGCTCGGATTCGAGAGGAGACCTGAGGCGGCCATGGCGGCCATGGTGGGCACAGGGAGCTCCTCGAGCTCGAACGAGAGACATGGGAGGGAGCTGGGAGTGAGGCGAGGCTGCCCGTGTGCTCGAACGGCTCGGGGAGGGCTATATATAGCCGGGCGAGGGAGGAAGTGGCCGAGTGCCGCCGCTCGAGCTCGGCCAATGCTCTGGCGAGGCTCAGCGAGCACGGGAGGGCGCGGGAAGGTGACGAGGAAGGCAACGGACGAGCTACAGAGGCGCACAGGGTGAGGGGGGCCGAGGGCGCAGAGGAGAAGCGGCCGAATGCCATTAAAGCCTTGGTCGGCCACAGTGCGTCCGTGGGCGCGCGACGACGAGAGCTGATGGAGGGGAAGAAGGCTCCAGGAGGACGGCGATGATGCGGTGAAGCTGTTGGACAGGCTCATGAGCGCGAAGGCGACGAGAGGGGGAGGGGCCCGAGCAAGAAAACACCCTGGACGCGGCCAACGCCAGCAGAGCGCGCGCAATGCATGCCAAGGCTCGTGATCACCGCGTTCAGTAGTGCCCACAGTGCCACAAGCTAAGCCAAATGATGTCTGGGGTGGAGTCCTTCCTGGGGAGGTTGCAACTGCGGTGGTAGTTTGGTTAAAAGTGCTCTGCTTAAAAGATAAGTGAGCTCTGAAGTTTACTGCAGTAAACTTGATCATGAAACAGTGATCAACTGAGGTGATATTAGAGGCAAACGAGTTGTCTGGGGTGATTAGCTTAGGAAGAAATACCATACTGGGGAGTTTGGCAGGTAATGGACCAAGATTTAATGCACTTGCTTTGCAACTGCATAATCTGGTCCAGAAACTTGATCAGGAAGGTGCACTCACATGAAGTGTCAAAATGAGCTCAAATTGGGCAAGGCAGAGTCATTTGGTCCTATGAAGATGCTCAAAAAGTCTCATACCAATTGGCCAAGCCAAACTGGTACTTGCTTCACAAACATCTCCTCTGGATAGAAACTTGCAAAAATTCTAGAGGAATAATGGCTTGATGAACCATGCCCAAAATAGGTGGAGGTAGGTTATGTGGATAATAGAAGGCCTAGAAAAATTGGCAGCCATACTGGAGCAAGATAAAATATACTTGCTTCACAAACTGAAATTTTGGAGAGAATCGAAGAATTGAAGATGTGCTCACATGGAGGCATGACATGAGCTCTACTTTTGTGGAGGGCTATGATATGATGATATGAGGGATCATGCAAAATGGCAACTTATTTGGATATGCCTAGCTTGCACCTCCTTCACAAAGCTTCTTTCTGGATAGAAACTTTGGAAATCATAATTAAATAATTACTAGGCAAATGAGGTTGCATTTTGGCATGTGGCAATGATATGGACAGGAAAAGGTGTCCAAGGAGTTTGAGGTCAATTGGGAAAAGGAAAATAGCACTTGCTTCGCAATGTGCCATTTAGGGCAGAATAGGAAATGAATTATTTGAGCATGATGATAAACATGACAAATGAAATATTTTGCCATATTTGAGAAAGATATGACCCAAAACATTTATGAGAATTATTTGGAAATTTTAGGAGTGATGGAAATAAAGGTTGCTTCACAACCTAGGGCAATTTGAGTTATTCCTTTAATAGAAAAGGAATATTTCCAATAAAAAGAATATTGGGATTTGGGCTAGGATGAAAATGACAGGGTCTACGGAAGGATTTGGGAATGACAAGCCACTATGGAAACAAAGAAGGGGGCATCTTCTTCGGTTTCCAGACCACAAAGCCACGGAAAAAGAAAACTCAAGCAAAAACCTCAGAAAAACAAAAGAAAAAGAAAGGGCCAAAAATCAGGCTGTCACATCTTGTTTGCTCGTGTGTTGGATTGCTTGTTTGTCACGATGGCTCAAGACAATACTAAATTGTGTGACTTTACCAATACCAACAACAATGATTTTCTTAGCACTCCGATCGCTCCTCTTATTGATGCTGAATCTTGTGAAATTAATGCTGCTTTGTTGAATCTTGTCATGAAAGATCAATTCGCCGACCTTCCTAGTGAAGATGCCGCTACCCATCTGAATAGCTTCGTTGATTTGTGTGATATGCAAAAGAAGAGAGATGTGGAAAATGATATTGTTAAATTGAAGCTATTTCCTTTTTCGCTTAGAGATCGTGCTAAAGCTTGGTTTTCATCTTTGCCTAAAAATAGTATTGATTCATGGAATAAGTGCAAAGATGCTTTTATCTCTAAGTATTTTCCTCCCGCTAAGATCATCTCTCTTAGAAATGATATTATAAATTTTAAGCAACTTGATCATGAACATGTTGCACAAGCTTGGGAGAGGATGAAATTAATGATACGTAATTGCTCTACTCATGGTCTGAATTTACGGATGATTATACAATTTTTTATGACGGATTGAATTTTGCTTCTAGAAATCTTTTAGATTCGACCGTGGGAGGCACTTTTATGGAAATCACTTTAGGAGAAGCTACTAAACTCCTAGATAATATTATGGTTAATTATTCTCAATGGCACACCGAAAGATCTACTAATACAAAAGTGCATGCGATAGAAGAAATTAATGTTTTAAGTGGAAAGATGGATGAACTTATGAAATTATTTGCTACTAAAAGTGTTTCTTCTGATCCTAATGATATGCCTTTGTCTACTTTGATTGAGAATAATAATGAATCTATGGATGTGAATTTTGTTGGTAGGAATAATTTTGGTAACAACGCGTATAGAGGAAACTTTAATCCTAGGCCGTTCCCTAGTAATTCCTCTAATAATTATGGTAATTCCTACAACAATTCTTATGGAAATTTTAATAAGATGCTCTCTGAATTTGAGAGTAGTGTTAAGGAGTTTATGAATTCGCAAAAGAATTTCAATGCTTTGCTTGAAGAAAAATTGCTTAAGGTTGATGAATTGGCTAGGAACGTTGATAGAATTTCTCTTGATGTTGATTCTTTGAAACTTAGATCTATTCCACCTAAGCATGATATCAATGAGTCTCTCAAAGCCATGAGAATTTCCATTGATGAGTGCAAAGAAAGAACCGCTAGGATGCGTGCTAAGAAAGATTGCTTTGTGAAAGCATGTTCTTCTAGTTTCTTTGAAAATAAAGATGAAGATCTAAAAGTTATTGATGTGTCTCCTATTAAATCTTTGTTTTGCAATACGAATCTTGATAATGATAGTACTGGAGATGAGCCACCTTTACCTAGAAGGCATCCCAAAAATTAGGAGTTTTTAGATCTTGATGTGAAAATTGTTAAAAGTGGGATTGAAGAGATCAAAACTTTAGATATTAATGAACCCACTATTTTGGATTTCAAGGAATTTAATTATGATAATTGCTCTTTGATAGATTGTATTTCCTTGTTGCAATCCGTGCTAAATTCTCCTCATTCTTATAGCCAAAATAAAGCTTTTACCAAACATATTGTTGATGCTTTGATGCAATCTTATGAAGAAAAACTTGAGTTGGAAGTTTCTATCCCTAGAAAACTTTATGATGAGTGGGAACCTACTATTAAAATTAAAATTAAAGATCATGAATGCTATGTTTTGTGTGATTTGGGAGCTAGTGTTTCCACGATTCCAAAAACTTTGTGTTATTTGCTAGGCTTCCGTGAATTTGATGATTGTTCTTTAAACTTGCACCTTGCGGATTCCACTATTAAGAAACCTATGGGAAGAATTAATGATGTTCTTATTTTTGCAAATAGGAACAATGTGCCCGTAGATTTCATTGTTCTTGATATAGATTGCAATCCTTCATGTCCTATTATTCTTGGTAGACCTTTCCTTAGAACGACAGGTGCAATTATTGATATGAAGGAAGGGAATATTATATTCCAATTTCCGTTAAGTAAAGGCATGGAACACTTCCCTAGAAACAAAATAAAATTACCTTATGAATCTATTATGAGAGCTACTTATGGATTGCCTACCAAAGATGGCAATACCTAGATCTATCCTTGCTTTTATGCCTAGCTAGGGGCGTTAAACGATAGCGCTTATTGGGAGGCAACCCAATTTTATTTTAGTTTTTGCTTTTTGCTTCTGTTTAGGAATAAATATTTGATCTAGATTCTGGTTAGATTTGTTTTTATGTTTTAATTAGTGTTTGTGCCAAGTTAAACCTATAGGATCTTCTTGGATGACAGTTATTTGATCTTGCTGAAAATTCCAGAAACTTTCTGTTCACGAAAACAATTGTTAAAAATCACCAGAACATGATAAAATACTGATTCCAATTACCGTAGATCAATAATCAAATTTTCTAGGTCTTCCTATTTTGGTAGATTTTTCTGAGTTCCTGAAGTTTGCGTTAGTTACAGATTACTACAGACTGTTCTGTTTTTGACAGATTCTGTTTTTCGTGTGTTCTTTGCTTATTTTGATGAATCTATGGCTAGTAAAAGAGTTTATAAGCCATAGAGAAGTTGGAATACAGTAGTTTAACACCAATATAAATAAAGAATGAGTTCATTACAGTACCTTGAAGTGGTGTTTTGCTTTCTTTCGCTAACGGAGCTCATGAGATTTTCTGTTAAGTTTTGTGTTGTGAAGTTTTCAAGTTTTGGGTAAAAGATTTGATGGATTTATGGAATAAGGAGAGGCAAGAGCCTAAGCTTGGGGATGCCCATGGCACCCCAAGATAATTTAAGGACACTAAAAAGCCAAAGCTTGGGGATGCCCCGGAAGGTATCCCCTCTTTCGTCTTCGTCCATCGGTAACTTTGCTTGGAGCTATATTTTTATTCACCACATGATATGTGTTTTGCTTGGAGCGCATTGTATGATTTGAGTCTTTGATTTTTATTTTACCACAATCATCCTTGCTGTACACACTTTTTGAGAGAGACACGCATGATTCGGAATTTATTAGAATACTCTATGTGCTTCACTTATATCTTTTGAGCTATATAGTTTTTGCTCTAGTGCTTCACTTATATCTTTTAGAGCACGGTGGTGGATTTGTTTTATAGAAACTATTGTTCTCTCATGCTTCACTTATATTATTCTGAGAGTCCTACAAAACAGCATGGTAGTTTGCTTTAATTATGATAGGCATCCAAGATTAGTAATTTTTTTTCTTATGAGTGTGTTGGATACTATGAGAAGTTTGATGCTTGATAATTGTTTTGAGATATGAAGATGGTGATATTAGAGTCATGCTAGTTGAGTAGTTGTGAATTTGAGAAAGACTTGTGTTAAAGTTTGTGATTCCCGTAGCATGCACGTATGGTGAACCGTTATGTGATGAAGTCGGAGCATCATTTATTTATTGATTGTCTTCCTTATGAGTGGCGGTCGGGGACGAGCGATGGTCTTTTCCTACCAATCTATCCCCCTAGGAGCATGCTCGTAATACTTTGCTTTGATAACTTGTAGATTTTTGCAACAAGTATATGAGTTCTTTATGACTAATGTTGAGTCCATGGATTATACGCACTCTCTTCCTTCCACCATTGCTAGCCTCTCTAATACCGCGCACTTTTCGCCGGTATCATACACCCACCATATACCTTCCTCAAAACAGCCACCATACCACCTATCATGGCATTTCCATAGCCATTCCGAGATATATTGCCATGCAACTTACCACCGTTCCGTTTACTATGACACGCTCCATCATTGTCATATTGCTTTGCATGATCATGTAGTTGGCATCGTATTTGTGGCAAAGCCACCATTCATAATTCTTTCATACATGTCACTCTTGATTCATTGCATATCCCGGTACACCGCCGGAGGCATTCACATAGAGTCATATTATGTTCTAAGTTTTGAGTTGTAATTCTTGAGTTGTAAAGTAAATAAAAGTGTGATGATCATCATTATTAGAGCATTGTCCCAAGTGAGGAAAGTATGATGGAGACTATGATTCCCCCACAAGTCGGGATGAGACTCCGGACGAACAAAAAGAGAAAAAAGAGGCCATAAAAAAGAGAAAAGGCCCAAAGAAAAAAAATGAGAGAAAAAGAGAGAAGGGACAATGCTACTATCCTTTTACCACACTTGTGCTTCAAAGTAGCACCATGATCTTCATGATAGAGAGTCTCCTATGATATCACTTTCATACACTAGTGGGCATTTTTCATTATAGAACTTGGCTTGTATATTCCAATGATGGGCTTCCTCAAAATGCCCTAGGTTTTCGTGAGCAAGCGAGTTGGATGCACACCCACTTAGTTTCTTTTGTTGAGCTTTCATACACTTATAGCTCTAGTGCATCCGTTGCATGGCAATCCCTACTCACTCACATTGATATCTATTGATGGGCATCTCCATAGCCCGTTGATACTCCTAGTTGATGTGAGACTATCTTCTCCTTTTTGTCTTCTCCACAACCACCATTCTATTCCACATAAAGTGCTATGTCCATGGCTCACGCTCATGTATTGCGTGAAGATTGAAAAAGTTTGAGAACACCAAAAGTATGAAACAATTGCTTGGCTTGTCATCGGGGTTGTGCTTCGTGTGATGAAGATAGAGCATAGCCAGACTATATGATTTTGTAGGGATAACTTTCTTTGGCCATGTTATTTTGAGAAGACATCATTTCTTAGTTAGTATGCTTGAAGTATTATTATTTTTATGTCAATATTAAACTTTTGTCTTGAATCTTTCGGATCTGAATATTCATACCACAATTAAGAGAATTACATTGAAAATTATGCTAAGTAGCATTCCACATCAAAAATTCTGTTTTTATCATTTACCTACTCGAGGACGAGCACGAATTAAGCTTGGGGATGCTTGATACGTCTCCAACGTATCTATAATTTTTTATTGTTCCATGCTATATTATATTCTGTTTTGGATGTTTAATGGGTTTATTATACACTTTATATTATTTTTAGGACTAACCTATTAACCGGAGGCCCAGCCCAAATTGCTGTTTTTTGCCTATTTCAGTGTTTCGCAGAAAAAGAATATCAAACGGAGTCCAAACGGAATGAAACCTTCGGGAACGTGATCCAGAGGACTTCGAGTCTACGTAAAGAAATCAACAAGGAGAGCACGAGGCAGGGGGCGCGCCTACCCCCCAGGCACGCCCTCCACCCTCATGGGGCCCACGTTGCTCCACCGACGTACTTCTTCCTCCTATATATACCCATGTACCCTGGAAACATCAGATACGGAGCCAAAACCCTATTTCCACCACCGCAACCTTCTGTACCCGTGAGATCCCATCTTGGGGCCTTTTCCGGCGCTCCACCGGAGGGGGCATCGATCACAGAGGGCTTCTACATCAACACCATAGCCTCTCCGATGATGTGTGAGTAGTTTACCTCAGACCTTCGGGTCCATAGTTATTAGCTAGATGGCTTCTTCTCTCTCTTTGGATCTCAATACAAAGTTCTCCTTGATCTTCTTGGAGATCTATTCGATGTAATCTTATTTTGCGGTGTGTTTGTCGAGATCCGATGAATTGTGGGTTTATGATCAATATTATCTATGAAAAATATTTGAATCTCCTCTGAATTCTTTTATGTATGATTGGTTATCTTTGCAAGTCTCTTCGAATTATCAGTTTGGTTTGGCCTACTAGATTGATCTTTCTTGCAATAGGAGAAGTGCTTAGTTTTGGGTTCAATCTTGCGGTGCTCGATCCCAGTGACAGTAAGGGAAACGACACGTATTGTATTGTTGCCATCGAGGATAAACAGATTGGGTTTATATCATATTGCATGAGTTTATCCCTCTACATCATGTCATCTTACTTAAAGCATTACTCTGTTCTTATGAACTTAATACTCTGGATGCATGCTGGATAGCGGTCGATGTGTGGAGTAATAGTAGTAGATGTAGAATCGTTTCGGTATACTTGTCGCGGACGTGATGCCTATATACATGATCATACCTAGATATCGTCATAACTATGCTCAATTCTATCAGGTTGCTCGACAGTAATTCGTTTACCCACCGTAATACTTATGCTCTTGAGAGAAGCCACTAGTGAAACCTATGGGCCCCGGGTCTATTTTCAATCATATTAATCTTCCAACACTTAGCTATTTTTGTTGCCGTTTATTTACTTTGCATCTTTATTTCTCTTTATCATAAAAGTACCAAAAATATTATCTTATCATATCTATCAGATCTCACTCTCGTAAGTGACCATGAAGGGACTGACAACCCCTTTATCGCGTTGGTTGCGAGGTTCTTATTTGTTTGTGTAGGTGCGTGGGACTTGAGCAAGATTTCCTACTGGATTGATACCTTGGTTCTCAAAAACTGAGGGAAATACTTACGCTACTTTACTGCATCACCCTTTCCTCTTCAAGGGAAAACCAACACACTGCTCAAGAGGTAGCATCCACCTTCCTCCCACTCAATTCTTTCGAGAGAAACTCCTTCTCCAGAAAGGATCCATTCTTAGCAACAAAGATCTTGCCTTCAGATCTGTGATAGAAGGTGTACCCAACAGTCTCTTTTGGGTATCCTATGAAGACACATTTCTCCGATTTGGGTTCGAGCTTATCAGGTTGAAGCTTTTTCACATAAGCATCGCAACCTCAAACTTTAAGAAACGACAACTTGGGTTCCTTGCCAAACCACTGTTCATAAGGTGTCGTCTCAACGGATTTAGATGGTGCCCTATTTAACGTGAATGCATCTGTCTCTAATGCATAACCCCAAAACGATAGTGGTAAATCGGTAAGAGACATCATAGATTGCACTATATCCAATAAAGTACGGTTATGACGTTCGGACACACCATTATGCTGTGGTGTTCCAGGTGGCATGAGTTTGTGAAACTATTCCACATTGTTTTAATTGAAGTCCAAACTCGTAAATCAAATATTTGCCTCTACGATCAGATTGTAGAAACTTTATTTTCTTTTTACGATGATTCTCTACTTCACTCTGAAAATCTTTGAACTTCTCAAGTGTTTCAGACTTGTGTTTCTTCAAGAATATATACACATATCTGCTCAAATCATCTGTGAAGGTCAGAAAACAACGATACCCGCCGTGAGCCTCAACACTCATTGGACCGCATACATCGGTATGTATTATTTACAATAAGTCAGTGGCTCGCTCCATTGTTCCGGAGAATGGAGTCTTAGTCATCTTGCCCATGAGGCATGGTTCGCAAGCATCAAATGATTCATAATCAAGTGATTCCAAAAGTCCATCGGCATGGAGTTTCTTCATGCGCTTTACACCAATATGACCTAAACGGCAGTGCCACAAATAAGTTGCACTGTCATTATTAACTTTGCATCTTTTGGCATCAATATTATGAATATGTGTATCAACACGATCAAGATTCAATAAGCCATTTATTTTGAGTGTATGACCATAGAAGGTTTTATTCATGTAAACAGAACAACAATTATTCTTTGACTTAAATGAATAACCGTATTGCAATAAACATGATCTAATCATATTCATGCTCAACGCAAACATCAAATAACATTTATTTTAGGTTCAACACTAATCCCGAAGGTAAAGGGAGTGTGCGATGGTGATCTTATCATCCTTGGAATCATTTCCAACACACATCGTCACCTCGCTCTTAACTAGTCTCTGTTTATTTTGCAACTCTTGTTTCGAGTTACTACTCTTAGCAACTAAACTAGTATCAAATATCGAGGGGTTGCTATAAACACTAGTAAAGTACACATCAATAACATGTATATCAAATATACCTTTGTTCACTTTGCCATCCTTCTTATCCGCCAAGTATCTAGGGGCAGTTCCACTTCCAGTGACCATTTCCTTTACAGTAGAAGCACTCAGTTTCAGGCTTGAGTCTAGCTTTGGGTTTCTTCACAGGAGTGACAACTTGTTTGTCATTCTTTCTTGAAGTTCCCTTTCCATTCCTTTGCCCTTTTCTTGAAACTAGTGGTCTTGTAAACCATCAACATTTGATGCTCTTTCCTGATTTCTACCTTCGCCGATTTCAGCATCACGAAGAGCTCGGGAATTACTTTCGTCACCCCTTGCATATTATAGTTCATCACGAAGTTCTAGTAACTTGGTGATAGTGACTAGAGAACTTTGTAAATTACTATCTTATCTAGAAGATTAACTCCCACTTGATTCAAGCAATTGTAGTACCCAGACAATCTGAGCACATGCTCACTGGTTGAGCTATTCTCCTCCATCTTGTAGGCAAAGTACTGTCAGAGGGCTCATACCTCTCGACATGGGCATGAGTATGAAATACCCATTTCAACTCTTGGAACGTCTTATATGCTCCGTGGCGTTCAAAACATTTTTGAAGTCCCGGTTCTAAGCCGTAAAGCATGGTGCACTAAACTATCAAGTAGTCATCATACCGAGCTTGTCAAACGTTCATAACGTCTGCATCTGCTCCTGCAATAGGTCTGTCACTTAGCGGTGCATCAAGGACATAATTCTTCTGTGCAGCAATGAGGATAATCCTCAGATCACCGACCTAGTCCGCATCATTGCTACTATCATCTTTCAACTTAGTTTTTCTCTAGGAACATATCAAAAATAAAACAGGGGAGCTAAACGCGAGCTATTTGATCTACAACATAGTTATGCAAATACTATCAGGACTAAGTTCATGATAAATTAAAGTTCAGTTAATCATATTACTTAAGAACACCCACTTAGATAGACATCCCTGTAGTCATCTAAATGATCACATGATCCAAATCAACTAAACCATGTCCAATCATCACGTGAGATGGAGTAGTTTTCAATGGTGAACATCACTATGTTGATCACATCTACTATATGATTCACGCTCGACTTTACGGTCTCCAGTGTTCCGAGGCCATATCTGCATATGCTAGGCTCGTAAAGTTTAACCCGAGTATTCCGCGTGTGCAAAACTGGCTTGCACCCGTTGTATGTGAACGTAGAGCTTATCACACCCGATCATCACGTGGTGTCTCAGCACGAAGAACTGTCGCAACGGTGCATACTCAGGGAGAACACTTATACATTGAAATTTTAGTAAGGGATCATCTTATAAAGCTACCGCCGAACTAAGCAAAATAAGATGTATAAAAGATAAACATCACATGCAATCAAAATATGTGACATGATATGGCCGTCATCATCTTGTGCTTTTGATCTCAAAGTACTGTCATGATCTCCATTGTTACCGGCATGACACCATGATCTCCATCATCTTGATCTTTTATCAACGTGTCGTCACACCAGCTATTGCTTTTGCAACTATTGCTATCGCATAGCGATAAAGTAAAGCAATTACATGGCACTTGCATCTTATGCAATAAAGAGACAACCATAAGGCTCCTGCCAGTTGCCGATAACTTCAACAAAACATGATCATCTCATAGTACAATTTATATCTCATCACGTCTTGACCATATCACATCACAACATGCCCTGCAAAAACAAGTTAGACGTCCTCTACTTTGTTGTTGCAAGTTTTACGTGGCTGCTACGGGCTGAGCAAGAACCGTTCTTACCTACGCATCAAAACCACAACGATTTTTCGTCAAGTATGTGTTGTTTTAACCTTCAACAAGGACCGGACGTAGTCACACTCGATTCAACTAAAGTGGGAGAAACTGACACCCGCCAGCCACCTGTGTGCAAAGCACGTCGGTAGAACCAGTCTCGCGTAAGCGTACGTGTAATGTCGGTCCGGGCCGCTTCATCCAACAATACCGCCGAATCAAAGTATAACATGCTGGTAAGCAGTATGACTATTATCGCCCACAACTCACTTGTGTTCTACTCGTGCATATAACATCTACGCATAAACCTGTCTCGGATGCCACTGTTGGGGAACGTAGTAATTTCAAAAAACTCCTACGCACACGCAAGATCATGGTGATGCATAGCAACGAGAGGGGAGAGTGTTGTCTACGTACTCTCATAGACCGTAAGCGGAAGCGTTATGACAACACGGTTGATGTAGTAGTCGTACGTCTTCACGATCGACCGATCCTAGCACCGAATGTACGGCACCTCCGCAATCTGCACATGTTCGGCTCGGTGACGTCTCACAAACTCACGATCTAGCAGAGTGTCGAGGGAGATCTTCGTCAGCATGACGGCGTGATGACGGTGATGATGAAGCTACCGGCGCAGGGCTTTGCCTAAGCACTGCAACGATATGACCGAGGTGGACTATGGTGGAGGGGGGCACCGCACACGGCTAAGAGATCAATGATCAACTTGTGTGTCCATGGGGTGCCCCTGGCCACGTATATAAAGGATGGAGGGAGGAGGAGGCCGGCCCTCATAGGGCGCGCCCAAAGTGTGGAGTCCTACTAGGACTCCCTAGTCCTAGTAGGATTCCACCTCCCACATGGAATAGGAAAAAGGGAAAGGAGAAGGAGAAGGAAGGAAGGGGGCGCTCCCTTTCCCTAGTCCAATTCGGACCAGTCCATGGGGAAGGGGCACGACCACCCTTGAGGCCTTTCTCTCCTTTCCCGTATGGCCCATTAAGGCCCAATACGAATTCCCGTAACTCTCCGGTACTCCGAAAAATACCCGAAGCACTCGGAACCTTTCCGATGTCTGAATATAGCCTTCCAATATATCGATCTTCACGTCTCGACCATTTCGAGACTCCTCCTCATGTCCCCGATCTCATCCGAGACTTCGAACAAACTTCGGTCATCAAATCACATAACTCATAATACAAATCTTCACCGAACGTTAAGTGTGCGGACCCTACAGGTTCGAGAACTATGTAGACATGACCGAGACTCATCTCCGGTCAATAACCAATAGCGGAACCTGGATGCTCATATTGGTTCCTACATATTCTACGAAGATCTTTATCGGTCAAAACGCATAACAACATACATTGTTCCCTTTGTCATCGGTATGTTACTTGCCCGAGATTCGATCGTCAGTATCTCAATACCTAGTTCAATCTCGTTACCGGCAAGTCTCTTTACTCGTTCCGTAATGCATCATCCCACAACTAACTCATTAGACACATTGCTTGCAAGGCTTATAGTGATGTGCATTGCCGAGAGGTCCCAGAGATACCTCTCCGACAATCGGAGTGACAAATCCTAATCTCGATCTATGCCAACTCAACAAACACCATCGGAGACACCTATAGAGCACCTTTATAATCACCCAGTTACGTTGTGACATTTGGTAGCACACAAAGTGTTCCTCCGGTATTCGGGAGTGGCATAATCTCATAGTCATAGGAACATGTATAAGTCATGAAGAAAGCAATAGCAACATACTAAATGATCAAGTGTTAAGCTACCGGAATGGGTCAAGTCAATCACATCATTCTCTAATGATGTGATCCCGTTAATCAAATGACAACTCATGTCTATGGCTAGGAAACTTAACCACCTTTGATTCAACAAGCTAGTCAAGTAGAGGCATACTAGTGACTTTTTGTTTTGTCTATGTATTCACACATGTACTAAGTTTCCGGTTAATACAATTCTAGCATGAATAATAAACATTTATCATGATATCAGGAAATAAATAATAACTTTATTATTGCCTCTAGGGCATATTTCCTTCACCGCATGCCTTCTGCATCCAGGAGAGCACAGTAGGGCCATTCGGCTTCACCTTGTTCAGCAACGGAATGTCTGTCGCCTCTTTCTTTACCATCCGTAATAGTACAAGTATAGAACCCTGGTTCATCATTCTTTATTTGGTGCTTATGTAATTATTAAACATATGTACCTGTGAATCGAATAATGCATTGGTTGTTTGAACCTGATGGATATGAATAAAGCTATAGCCTACTTTCAAGTTTAAATTACGTACAATTTTAAATAGCAATGATTAAATTAGGGTGAAATTATGTTGTGCAGGTCATTACGGCACACATAGTTGGTAAAACACAAACGTTTGCGACATACACCATATTTCTGAGACTGTTCACAGAGAGGAAACGTGTGCAAGCATGCACACAGTTGTTGTTTGCAAAGCGTGTGTGATGTCAGACACTATCACATACGGTGTGGGAAAACTAAATGTGTGTGATTGTCTACCTATCGTACACGGTTTATAATCCTGAACTGTTTGTGATGTGCCAGGCAATGTGTGACGCCCCCGATTCAATCATACACTAATCATACACGCTAACGTGTACGATCAAAATCAAGGACTCACGGGAAGATATCACAACACAACTCTAAAAATAAAATAAGTCATACAAGCATCATAATACAAGCCAGGGGCCTCGAGGGCTCGAATATAAGTGCTCAATCATAGACGAGTCAGCGGAAGCAACAATATCTGAGTACAGACATAAGTTAAACAAGTTTGCCTTAAGAAGGCTAGCACAAAAGTAGCAACGGTCGAAAAGGCAAGGCCTCCTGCCTGGGACCTCCTAACTACTCCTCGAAGCCAAACTCCACGTAGAATCATCCTCGAGATCTCTAGCTCCTGGACTCCACCATCTGGTTGCGAGAACCGAGAAGAATGCAAAGGGGAAAAGAGGGAGAAAAGCAACCGTGAGTAGTCATCCAAAGTACTCGCAAGCAAGGATCTACACTACATATGCATGGGTATCTGTGTAAAGGGGCAATATCGGTGGACTGAACTGCAGAATGCCAGAATAAGATGGGGATAGCTAGTCCTGTCGAAGACTACACTTCTGGCAGCCTCCATCTTGCAGCATGTAGAAGAGAGTAGATGGTAAGTTCACCAAGTATCATCGCATAGCATAATCCTACCTGGCGATCCTCCCCTCGTGGCCCTCTGAGAGAGTGATCACCGGGTTGTATCTGGAACTTGAAAGGGTGTGTTTTATTAAGTATCCGGTTCTAGTTGTCATAAGGTCAAGGTATAACTCCAGGTCGCCTGTTACCGTGGACACGGCTATTCGAATAGATCAACTTCCCTGCAGGGGTGCACCACATTACCCAACACGCTCGATCCCTCTGGTTGGGCACACTTTCCTGGGTCATGTCCGGCCTCGGGAGATCAACACGTCGCAGCCCTACCTAGGCTCAACAGAGAGGTCAGCACGCCGGTCTAAATCCTATGCGCGCAGGGGTCTGGGCCCATAGCCCATTGCACACCTGCACGTTGCGTACGCGGCCGGAAGCAGACCTAGCCCCCTTAATACAAGCGCGGGCTTACGGTCCAATCCGGCGCGCGCCGCTCAGTCGCTGACGTCAAAAAGAGCTTCGGCTGATACCACGACGCCGGTTGCCCATATCTTGTCCCACGTGGCGGTTAGTGCGTATAAGGTCAACGACCCAACTCAGATCAAATACCAAGATCTCGTTAAGCGTATTATTATGAAGTAACCGCAGACGCCGACCAGGGCCAGGCCCACCTCTCACCTAGGTGGTCTCAACCTGCCCTGTCGCTCCGCCACAAAGTAACAGAAGGGGGCCGTCCGGAACCCAGGCCCACCTCTACCGGGATGGAGCCACCTGTCCTTTCAGCCCCCACATCGGAATCACTTGCGGGTACTCTATGAGCCGACCCGACTTTAGTCACCACATGTATCATATAATATGTATGTAAGTATATACCCATGATCACCTCCCAAGTGATCACGGCCCGGTAGTATAGCATGGCAGACGGACAAGAATGTAGGGCCACTGATGGAATACTAGCATCCTATACTAAGTATTTAGGATTGCAGGTAAGGGTAACAACTGTAGCAACAATGACAGGCTATACAGCAGAATAGGATTAATCAAAAGCAGTAACAGGCTACACTACTCTAATGCAAGCAGTAGAGAGAAGGAATAGGCGATATCTGGTGATCAAGGGGGGGCTTGCCTGGTTGCTCTGGCAAGGAGGGGTCGTCAACAACATAGTCGATCGGGGCACCAGCAGCGGCGTCAGTCTCGTAGCGTACCGGAGAGAAGAGGGGGAAGAAACAATGAATACAATGCAAACAGATGCATATCGATGCATGACAAGACAAGTAACGGTGTCAGGTGTGCCCTAACGC
The DNA here is from genome assembly GCF_018294505.1 of Triticum aestivum. NCBI lineage: Eukaryota > Viridiplantae > Streptophyta > Magnoliopsida > Poales > Poaceae > Triticum > Triticum aestivum. Next base: position 109,737,332 of record NC_057802.1, read on the forward strand.
AGTAGGAGGTGATACTAGCGAAGGGGGGAAACATCCGGGAAAGTATCTCCGGTGTTTCGCGTTTTCGGACAGATGAACAGGAGGGGGAAGTTGCGTGTTTGCTATGCTAGGGATGTGTGGCGAACGAACGGGCTACGTATCCGGATTCGTCTCGTTGTTCTGAGCAACTTTCATGTACAAAGTTTTTCCATCTGAGTTACAGATTATTTAATATTAATTTTCAAAGTTTAATCAATTTCTGGAGTTATTATTAATTAAATTAATTCGAAAATAACATTATTGTATCAGCAGGACGTCAGCAGTCAACAGAGGTGTTGACTGGCTCAAGCTGATGTGTGGTTCCCGCATGTCATTCACTGATAACTCACTAACCAGGTTAATTAGTTTAGTTAACAGATTAGTTAAGTTAATTAGCTAACTAGGTTAATTAATTAATAAATTATTATTTTATTTATTACTTATTTTTTTATCTATTTTATTAACCGTTCTGGGGGGGCGTGGGGCCCTTTGTCATAGGCCTTATGGGCCTTAACGAGGACGGGCACGCGGGCGCCAGGCGCGGGCACCGGGCACCCGCCCAGGCCGACGGGGGAATGAAGGGCGCTGGGCGCCGGCGGTCACGACGACAAGCGGCAGCAGTGGTGCAGGGGGCCAAGGCTGCGCGCCGGCGCGGCGCAGCAGCAGGGCCCCCGCGGGACGGAAACGGCGAC
>NC_057802.1:109738674-109756852 GCF_018294505.1 Triticum aestivum
GCGGAGCCGAGCCCCGATCCAGATCGGATTGGGGGAGGGGGGTTGGCGACATGGGGGGGAGTGGGTGCGTGCGGGGATTAGGGTTTCAGGACGTGGGGGATAAGGTGAGTGGGGTGGACCGGATGGGCCAATTGGGCTGGCCGGCCGGCAGCTGGGCCGGTTGGCCCAAGGGGTTGGGGGGTTTCTTCTTTTTTTCTTGTTTGTTAGTTTTATTTTCTGTTTTTGTATTTTCTTTTCCCTTTTTCTGTTTTATATATTTTAGAGCATCTTAGAATTTTCTAAACATGTGTTTTCTTCACTATAATTACCTATGTAATATTTGGCACAGTCCGAACATTTTTGTTTTAATGTTTGAAAACTTTTGTTTTTTGCCATATATTGAATTTAAATTTTGAACCGGTTTTTGAACTAACAAGAGATTAGCAACAGTAACCGAGGTGACGTGGCATCGTTAGCGTGGGATTACTGTAGCCTAATTGTCCGGGCATCACACATCGTAAAACTCTCGTGCCTGGAATCTGCCTGGAAAGCTCCCGTGCTTGGAATCTGCCTGGTTTTAGGTAAAACCACAAAACTCCGACTGCGATAGCAATGCGAGCACAAACGAGTAGCAAGGATGAAACGTTTGTGATATTCGAGATATTGGAAACGGTTATATAGGGACAACTGTATGCATCAAGGCTCCCTATCCCCGACGGTTTTTGGGTCGTGTGGGAAGGACCCCCCTATCGCCCACACTCAGTTGGCGACGGTTCCAAATGTCGTCGCGGAAAGGGGTTAAAAACCATTTGTATAGCACCGACGCGCACCAGTGTACTTATAGTCTTATTACTTGTTTCTAGGTAACGCTACTGCAGGATGCTGCTAATGCGACACTACGATCAGAGACCCTTCGACGAAACTGTGTGCGATGCAATAATCGCAAACGGTGGTGTAAAAAACCCGTCAAAAAAGGTGCAAAACGTTTGCGATGACGAATGCATCAAATACGGTTCAGATTTTAGTTGCGTGTGCGATGCATGGCATACGGTTCAGTTCAATTAATTGTTTGCGATGAGGAGGAACAAAAAACGGGTAGCCAGATGAAGGTGTAAGCGATATACAGCATACGGTTCACTCCGATGAACTGTTTGTGATGAGGAGGAACAACAGAAACAGGGAGCTAGATAAAGGTGTGTGTGTTTGAGGGCATACGCTTCAGAAGGATTAGCTGTTTACGATTAGGCAACAGACTAGAAACGGTTAGCCAGATCAAAGTGTCTGCGATTGATGGCATACACTTCACATGGTTGAACTAACAAACAGAAACAGTTAGACAGATCAACGTGTGTGCGCGATGGTAATAACTAGTGCGCACGGTTGTTGGAACAAGACGTGTGTTGACATTGCCTATCGCGGTGCACCCTATGGTGCAAACGCCACGTACGCGGCCGAGAAAGTGTGCCCATGTTACACCTTCCGGGAATAGTGCCGCACTTCATCAATAAATTTTGAGCCTGCGTCCCGTCACATTCCAAATTACTACCACGCTATATTTAATTGCAAACATGTTCACACCGATCAAAACCTAAACGGTTTCCCACTTAGGAGCTTATTAGTACTCGGTTATAAATACTACTACTCCAAGATGACTGCACATTCCTCCTCAACTCCTCATCCACAAAAACAAACAAGTCATTCCTCATCGTTCCCTTGTGTCTTCCATGGCCAGCGTGAGTTCTAGGTCGAGAGATTGCCACCAGGGAGAGGCGAGCATGGAAGCGGAAGCACGAGAGATGTCCCGCCTCACCGCGAAATCAGCCGACATGTCCCGCCGCGCGGCCGTAGCACAGAGGTCCCGCGGCGCCGCCGAAGCAGCACGGAGGTCCCGCCGCGCCGTCGATGCAGCAGACTGGTCCGGCCGCGCTGCGGAAGCAGAAGAGATGTCCCCTCGCGCCGCGAATGCAGCAGAGATGTCCTCCCGTGCCACAGCGGCCTGGGAAAATGTCTCGCGGGCAGGCGAGGACTCCTACAGGCGCATGCATGCAATCGTCTATAGCCGGATGGATCGGATCTCCGGCTGGGCGAGGGTGCAGGACAACATGAAAGCCTCGTTTGAACAGGCTACCGGCGTCATCCGACAACTAAATGAGAGCAATGCGAAGCTCCGGGCCGAGCGCGACCTGTTGAGGGCGAAGATCGTCGGAAGTGCGGAGCAGCAGGAGGACCTTGTTGAAGAGGACCGGCGTCATCATCGATAAACTTATGGACGAGAATGCCATGTTGCGCATCGAGCGCAGAAGGCTGGTGGAGGGATCCGTGGATGCTCTCAAGCAGCATCTTGAGGACAAGAAAGAGCTCATCGCCGCTCGCCGCGGAGACTAGTTCATGACCTTCTCTTCACTAGCACAATGATCATATCCAGTTGTAGAGAACATGAATGAGAGTGAAAGTGCAAAATACCGTCAGATCCCTCGGTAGGGGTCAGAGCGCAGCTGGATGTCCTGGATCAGAGCTCATACAAGGGGTCTATCCAGGTTCGGGCCTTTGGAGAATAATACCCTATGTCCTGTTGGTTTTCATTATTCATGGTGGAGGATACCTCGTGCAAGGGATTACAATGGTGTATGAGATTGCTACTAAGAGTTTCCTATTTGTGGACAAATGATGGAGGGGACACTAGACCTCCCTTTCTATAGGCAGGAGAGGTCTAGGGTTTACACTGTAGATGCGATATGGGGCAGTGTCGCCCTCTAATCTTGGAGCCCACGAAGATCATCATCGCCTCCTAGGGTTTGCTCCTTGTCCTGGGCCTAGTGGGCCCCTTGTAGTTGATGAGGCCGGGCTCCCTGGTGCTTAGCCACCCCCGGTACAGGACCCCGTTAGAGAGGAAGGACAAAGGTTTGAGAGCATGGAGAGCTCATGATCCATATGCCCCAAGAGCCAAGAGGACTGTTATTGATCCTAATTTCTTCACTAGAGAGCAACAATATTTTTATGAATCTATTATGCTTGAGAAGAAGCCCCGAGTTCCACCTTCGGTTGTGTCTACACTTCCTGGAGCTCCATTCACATCTGTTGATGCCGAGACATCATCGACGTGTGTCTCTCCACTCCATCGAACCAGACTGGTGCTGCCAGCTAGAGGACTTCCTCTCCTACTGCCATCGATCATGCTGCCCCGAGTGACGTTTAGATCTCTTGATCTTTTTGGTATCTTGATGCCATTGGGGGATAGGTTCGAGTGAGAGAGCATTCTTTTAGTTGAGTTACATCGCTTGCCACTTTATTCGATTTTTATGTGATCTAAACTCATTTCAGGAATGGTGGAGCGACATGTCATCTTGGGGGACCAAGTCATGGGAATGATGGGAAGAGTGCATTTACCTTTTCCGGTAAAACTTGAAAACTTTGGGGGGCACTGTGAGCCCAACAGGAACCGGGGTACCTCGGGCCTACGGGCCTAGGGCTTGACGGTGGCCCCCGGCATACGACCTTACCCCGAACAGCGATGTTGGAGGCCTAACTTCTCCTCAATACAAACTATAGGCCGCCTGGGTATTGTTCAAGGTGCTTCGCAGCCGCCCCCAGCTCCGTGAAGTACCTCCTTGGCCGTTCGAGAGGCAGTCTGCCCTGTGTGACTCATTCCCGCAAGGGGAGCGGGAACCTGGGTGTTAGAAGCATTGAATGCGCTCCATCCCCCTCACTACTACCGGTGTCAACAACTAGAATGGGATGCATTAGACCCGTCCTTGGTGTATGGTTTCCGGCAAGGCGCCCCACTCGCCAAGGTCATCAATAGTGACCGCTGAAGATTCACCTACTCCGCGCACGGCTACAGGAGCAGTGTTCGACAGCCACCAACTCTGTACGAACGGGCGTGCCCTGACCGGTCACATTGGGCCGGTATAGATAACCCATGCTACTCCTTTGTTTATACCTAACCAATAGAGGGCTCTGACGGTGAGGAGGAGGGCCCGGAGTAGTGTAAATACGGGTAGGCGTCGGCCTAGACAAGTGGACTCACATACACAACTAAGAACACACATTGTAGCTCTCGATACAGCAATATCATCCTAGAGCAGGAGTAAGGTATTACACCTCGATGGTGGCGTGAACCTAGGTAGCTCCAGTGTGCTCTAGTATCCTTTTGTCTCGTTTCCAGCAATCGATGACTTTGGAAACTCAATGCGTTCAGTTTCTGGCCGAACTCTCAAAGGGTTGTAGCCAACAACACAATGTCAGGTTCTTAGACACCGACATGCACACACCTGTCTAGTTGGGTCCAGATATCCGATTGCTTTAATATTCATAAACTTGTTTAATACTAGAGATTTGATAAATGTTATTCCAGAGATGCATGCCCATCCATCCACCTCCCATGTTTTTTTAATTTCATATTTTAATTTCAATCTAACCTTTTGAACAAAAAGTACCAATTAAGTTTCGTTTGCGTATTTGTGTTCATCGTGACGAGAACTTTCGAGCAAGACCATCCTTGCATACATTTTGACAACTTTTAAAAAAAATGAAGTTTCAAATATTGAAACTTCACAGTCGTAACATCAAGTTTTCCCAAGTTTCATCAAGTTTTATCAAGTTCCATATGCTTTTAGGGTTCTGGGCTTGGTACAAGCAACATGGCAAACAAGATGAATCTAAAAACAAAATGTATTCAAAATGGATCTTATTTGAAAACCCTTGGCACAAGCAACATGAATCTAAAAACAAAAGTTAAATTGGACTTATCATTGAAAAGATAAAAATATATTCAGAATTAAAAGCCAAAAGAAAAAGGACGAGAGGGCGGGATGGATGGAGTTGCCAAAACATGCAAAAAGATGTGCGCATGGACCCTATCCAAAGCAATTAAGGGTTTAGGTACATGCCAAGCAAGAACCCAATTAGATTTTTATTGCCTCTCCTCTCCATATTTTTCCATATCGTGAGATAGTGGTTGTGGCATGTTGGGGCTGATGCAACAAATACAGAGGCAGAAGATTGCGGAGAAGCTGCACAGTGCAGGCGGGCATGCCCGGGCGATGTCGCCGGGGTGGCGTGGACGGAGGTGCTAGATCGGGATGCAAAGGTGATGAGGACGGTGTAGAGAAATAAGAGAACACAGAGACAGGGGTGTTTGTGCTAAAGATACATAACAAAACCGTGTTCGTGTATGTCCAGCCGACAGATGAATCAATCTCCTTTCAAGTTTCAGCCTAACAACCTTCGTGTACGTACATGTGTGTATCAAGGACGCACGGATCCATTGGCCTGCTCAAATTCCTAACAAGGACGATAGAGGGAAGCTATACGACAACCCTGCTCAAATTGGTACGGATAAGATCAATTTTATTTAGTAAATATTTATGCTTGACAGATACAAGCCTCCCTCTTCGGCGTTTCTTTTATCCATCCTCTGCAGGCCGCTAGCACTGGTCAATCATTGTTGCCTTCACTTGCCCCCAACGTCGCCGGTTGGGTCGAAGGGTACAAGATCATCATGCGGCCCAGTGCATGGGCGCCGAGTATGCTTGATTGCCATGTCGAAGGCGACGGTCCTAGAGCTTGGTGGCATGTGTGTATGATGTTTTTTTCTCCCGTTGCAATGCACCGATCGAGTTATTCATGCATCCATTGATTTACTCTAAATTTTTTTAAGTCGTCAAACATTTATTGGATTGGTTTGTGGATATACAGTGTGACAAGTCGTGTGAGATGAAGGTGGTGAACTGTCTCAATGTGAAGCCAAGTATGTGGTGGATTTTCCATGGTTGATGGTAGACCGGTAAAGGTAAAAGTTTGAGCTATCAAATTTTGTATGATCAATCTCCTGGATGGTCAAACCTGAAAAGTTCAGTGAAGATTCAGATTACATATGGATGCCTTTTCTGCCTACAATGCTATAATCACGCCAACTATGTGTATGGAGTACCACAGATGATACAAAAATTGCTTGCAGATAGGTAGATGGCTGCATGCAAAACTGTCAAGGCCGAAGCCATCGCTATTCTGGTTGTACTAAAGGAATTTTTTAACGTATTCTGAGGCTCCCTGGTGGTGGAGATCGACTGTGCAATGGGGAAAGGGGTTACAGGTTGATTCTGTAAGCAGATCATTTTCCTACCGAATTATAGTTGATACTAAATCTGCATTGAGAACTTTTAGGCATATCACATCAAGACACTTAGAAGGACAAACAATGGGCTGGCTCATGAACTAGCCAATGTTGCCAAAGCTCATGGAGACCTTGTGGCTGCGGATGGTGTTCGGGACCAACTACATGATCTGCTCCGGAAGGAACACGATGCAGCCTTGATGTCAGCCTAAGTCTTGATGTAATCCTCAAAAAAGATATTGCTTGCAGATAGGTTATACACAAAACATGCATGTTGTAGGTCTGTTAATTTTAATTTTAGAATACTGAGATTTGTTCAGATGCTTTCCTTACTATTATGGCTAAAAAATCCAGCAGATAGTGACTGAAGTTTGTTGGTTTTACTCAACTTGGAGCTGCTTGATCGGTACTAAATCAAGATGATGGTGACATGATAGCTGGTGTTGAGTATAGGTATATGAACTAAATTTTCCATTGTGCCAAAACTAACACATTGGATTCTTTCTATTTGCTTCTACAATTTTTCAAAGAACACGACGATGCAAATGAATCTCATTATGTAGACATATGTAATCTTAGTTTTTTACTATGTAAACTATGATAGGAGTAGGCCCACATAAATGTGTATCCATTTTTGCTTTCTATTGATCCTTATGACAAAGGGGATGTGCTGGACTGAGTGGCCGTTCTATTGAAACAAAGGGGTGGAACTTGCAATATTTGAATCAATAGAGGTTATCATTCATATGGATTTTATTATTAGGTACTTGCAGACGTGTGTCACTTCCTTAGATCATGTTTGATTCTTAATTTTTTAGATGTTTCATATATAACCATCAATTATATTTATGCAACGGGCAGTCCCTGTACATTCTTTTTTATCTGCTCTAAAACATATTTCGGTTTATAAGCATTATACATGGTTGTCTATAAGTAAGATTATGAGTTGATCCAGTGCCGAAAACAAATTAGTTGAACATGTTTGTTCTAGCAGTTTTAGGCAACAATTCACGTGTGTATGAAGTTTTAGTTGAGAAATGGCAGGGACATCTATTGTTGTTTGTATAATCGTGCATTGTAAAATATTTTTTGGTAGCAAACATGTTAACGAGGGCGCAAGTTTTGTTTATACATAATTTCAGAACTACTATTAATTTTTTGGCTGATTTCTCGAACTAAATAATGGCTAAAGTTTTTTTTTAACAATTATTTGTGAGCTATGGAGGAGAACAAATATGATTCACGATATATTGTAATTAAGAAAGAAGGGTGATTTAACGGTAAAAAATTATATGATAAGTATTCCACCACTACAATATCTATGTCACTAAGCCTGATTCTCGCACCTTGCATCCTCCCGTTATAATGCACGGGCACTTTTACTAGTGAAATTCTAAATCACAAGACAATCGGACGACCGCAAATGTCGGTGCCCGCGTTCATGCGTGTACATGCATGCTACAAGTAAAACTGGGTCTGAAGTCCTCACACTTAGGCTAGTCATAGTGGGAGTAACTTAGCAAGTAACATAGCGCACTTCGAGAATTTTTTGCTTATGTGGCATGTAGTTAATGAGAAGTGGTAACATAATATGTTACTGTAACATAGCGCTTTCCAAGACAAGATGAGTCTACAAGCTAATTAATGAAGTCCTCTATGACACTACTACTATGTTACTTTGCACTATGAAGGTAGTAACTTAGACTAGTGTCATATGCATGACACTAATATAAGTTACTCCCCACTATGACCAGCCTTAGCCGACACTCGTTTTTAGGACAACTAGCAATCGCTTGCTAGCTACTCCTTTTGTCCAGGTTTATTAGCTCCCCTCTTAATTTGAGCCAAAGTTTGACCTATAAGTTTACCTAATTAAACGTAAATTATATGCCACATAGAATATATCATCAAAAACCTCTCTTGAATACAAATTCAACAATATTTTTCTGTTACATATACTTTATATTTTATTAGTCATATAGATGAACAAATCTAACTCAAAAATAAGAGGTCCTAATAAATCCAGATCGAGGGTATAGTCAAATCCATTGTATGATTCTTTTTAGATGAATATATTTTGCGCCATGAGGGCCTTCCCATTTTTAAAGAAAGCCCCGAGTAGGCCAAGATAATCAGATGCTTCCTTGGCAGAATATAAAGCAACCGACATGGGACAAGAGCACAGCAACGAATTCATTGCTGTAGTGTTAGATTAGACAAGGCTCTTCTTTCCTAGTACTTCCTCCGTTTCTTTTTAGTCCGCGTATAAGAATTGGTCAAAGTCAAACTTTATAAAGTTTGACCAACTTTATATGAAAAAATATCGACATCTATAATACTAAAGCTATATCGTATGGAAATTAATTTCATGATGCATCTAATAATATTGATTTCATATTATGAATCTCGATATTATTTTCTATAAACTTAGTCAAAGTTAACAAAATTTGACTTTGACCAAACCTTATATGCAGACTAAAAAACGGAGGGAGTACATTATTATATTGTATATATAGAATGTGCTGCAGAGTTCCTTTCATGCACGAGAAGGAATAAGCCGGCCATACTAAAGTAGTGTAATCACTGTGTGCCGCAGGAGGGAGGCTAAACCAAGCACTTCGCTAAAGCATGGATGTGCCTTCACATCGTAATCTTAGAATCGACACTTGTTCCAGTTAGAGCACCTAGCGATGGGCAAATCCGACCCCCAAATACTCGCGGATGTGATCGGGCGCGTTTGCGGACAGTGATCAGTCATGTATTAAATTTGCTATTCTACATCAGAGCTCTCATATTTGAAACCCTATATCCATTTAAAGCATCCAAAAAAAATGATACGTATTATATACTACGTACTACCCTAATTAATCTTCATCGTTGGAGATATCCACGCCGTCGGTGCTGGGCGCCGGGTGCACGGGCGTGTAGGAGGGCTCCGGCTCCTCCTCCTCCTCCTCAACCTCATCCATGTAGGCGAGCATATCCTTCTCTGCAGCGTGCTCCGCTTGCATGTCCTATCGACAACGACGTCTGGCCTCCGCAACCGACTCCAAGCGGAGTGAATCAAGGATGGCCTGCTGCCCCGTCTGCACATCTGGGTCCCCAGCATCCCCACATCCTCCTCCTCCTCAACCTCAACCTCCTCAACCTCCTCCTCCTCCTCCAGATCCACTGCATTGGGAGGTAGCCCCGCGGCGATCCGGGCTAAGCGCCTTGCCCGGATCTGCTCAAGGAGTTGCACCCGGCGCTCTGGCATTAGAAATGGATTAGCTCCTCACCCGACGGCGTGGGGGCATGGCTACTAGTGGTCGCAGACGAGGAGTGGAAAGTGGCGGCGGTGGCAGACGGGAGTAGCGAAATGTGGAGGGGTAGGGTTTTGGTTCCGGCGGTCGGCTTAAATAGCCGGGCTAGGCACTACGGGGCCCGCTGGAGCGGCGCCATGAGGAGACATCGGTCCGACGGAGGAGACGAGTTTCGGACCGCCGGATTTCGGACTATTTTCGTGTGGGGCCCTAGCGTCAGTCCAACGTGGCGGACGCGCCCGTGCACCCCCATATCCGCCCCTTATTTGGGCCGAATATGAGGGGTGCCGGTCAGCCCGGGCATTTGAGGCCCGTTTAAGGCACCCGTTTGGGTCGCATTTTCATGACCGATCAGTGGCTGGGCCGTCCGCCTGGGCGTATAGGACAGGTTTGGGGCGTCCGACTGTAGATGCTCTTAGGCAAAGCCGACCCCTCAAACGCCCGCGAACGCGATCTGGCGCGTTCGCGGGCAGTGGCTGGTCACGCCTCAAATTTGCTACTCTACATCCGAGTCCATATTTCAACCCCTAGACCCATACAAAGCATGCAAAAGAAATCCTACATACTACATACTACGTACTACCCTAGCTAATCATCGTTGTTGAGATGTCCACGACGTCGGTTCCGGGTGCCGGGTGGACGGGCGTGTAGGAGGGCTCCGGGTCCTCCTCCTCCTCCTCCTCATCCATGTAGGCGAGCATCTCCTCCTCCTCTGCGGCGTGCTCCGCCTCCATCTCCTGCCGACGATGGCGTCTGGCCTCCGCAGCCGACGACGGGCGGAGGGAATCGAGGACAACCTGCTGCTCCGCCTCCGCGTCCCCAGCGTCCCTCACATCCTCCTCCTCCTCCGGACCCACTGCATCCGGAGGTAGCCCCGCGGCAATCCAGGTTTCGTGCCTTGCCCTAATTTGCTCTAGGAGCCGCAGTCAGCGCTCCGACATTAGAAATAGGTAGCTCCTCACCCGACGGTGTGGGTGGAGGACGGCGAGTGGAAAGTGGCGGCGGCGACGAACGGGAAGAGGAAAATGTGGAGGGGTAGGGGTAGGGTTTCGGTTCTGGCGGTAGGCTTAAATAGCCGGGCTAGGTACTACGCGGCCCGCCGGAGCGGCGCCATGCGACGACATCGGTCCGATGGAGGAGATGAGTTTCGGACCACCAGGTTTCGGATTGTTTTCATGTGGGACCCGAGCGTTAGTCCGACGTGGTGGACGTGGCCGGCCGCCCTCATATTTGGGCTGGATATAAGGGGTGCCGTTCAGTCCAGGTGTTTGAGGCCCATTTAAGACGCCTGTTTGGATCGCATTTTCATGACTGAGCCATGGGGCCGGGCGTATATAGCGGGTTTAGGGCGTCCGGCTGTAGATGCTCTTAGATCATACACATATGGCAAAGGAAAGGTAACATAACAAAAGGGTAGGCAACGTAAAAGCAGTCAAATGTCTTGTGTGAGAATCTAATGCACCTTCAAGATCCAGTAGTTAACTATGGACACTTTGTGTGGTTATCTTTAGTTTACATGTGTTGTAGCCCTCGTACTTTGCGCCTCCCCTCTTTTTCATGTCCGGTCACGCATCATGGACACCTTAGTTTCTTCTTAACTAACTCGAAGCGCATGCGCATATATCCCTATCCACGCGAAAGCAGACAAAACAAATGCAAAGCAATGATCATTACCGTTGCATGTACCCCCGTATGTAATCATAGCTAGCTTTCACGCTCAGATTTGCCCATAGGGGTACATTGCCTATGAATCGAGCGAAGCATATGTCCTTGTTCCAAATAGTCAACAATTTGTCTTTAGGAACCACGGATGAATTATGAGTCAAGGTGCTACTTTTGGTCACACCATGATGCATGTGTGCAAATTCAGCCTCGTCTGAAACCAAACCTCTCCGACCAGCAGCCACAGTCAAAGGCAGCAATCACACGCAACTAGATATGGGCACCGACATACTATAAAACAAAACAAAAATCCATATGCATGCATTAGCGGAAATTTCTAATAGAGCTCGTGATCCATGGAGCTTGATTTTTGAATATTTTAAAAATCAAGTCTCTAAGTTTCAAAAAATTCTGAAGAAAACTACGCATGTACTTAGGGATGTATACTACATGTTTGTAAAATTTCACGATGAAATACGTTCTGATGTGAGCCACCAAAAAAACACGACTTTCTAACACATGGACTATCCACTATTGCAGTCTTGTATGTGGCCTTCAACTGTCCGTGGAATATAGGCAGTCTTGTATGCTAGTAGGTCTGTACTTTTTCATCATCTTGCGAGCAGAAAACCTCAACTGAATTCCATTTTTACTGGAAAATTTCCTATGAACATGCCAATTAGTTCCCGAGGCTCCGGGCACATTGCATGGGCGGTCAAGAAAATTGTTACGCAAGTACGCAAAGACCCATCCATCTACGAGAACAAGTTGCAATTTTAAGAAAGCAAAGCTAAAGCCAGTAGTATGCAACACATGCAACCACATGGTCCTGTTCATTGTAGACCGGTGCGGTAGCATGAGTATCGCTAACTACTTTTGGCAGAGGTGTATGGACTCACCTCAACTACCATTCATACAAAACCCTCTGCTTCAAGTAAGTTCTATATAAACCCCTCAAACTGCCATGTGAGCTGCATCACGCAAGGGATCCAGCACTAGCTAGCTCCGGGCAGATCAGGAACACATTGCCCCGAAGCCCCCAGCGGACTAGAGATGGTGGCTGCCGTAGTTGCCGTGGTTGTGGCGGCGGTGTGCTTGCGGCTGCCGGCGGCGGCTCGCGGGCAGCTCCAGGTGGGCTTCTACAACACCAGCTGCCCCAACGCGGAGTCGCTGGTCCAGCAGGCCGTCGCCAGCGCCTTCGCGAATGACTCCGGCATCGCCGTCGGCCTCATCCGCCTTCATTTCCATGACTGCTTTGTCCGGGTACGTATCGCCTAGCTCGGCCCCATTACGCTCTTGTTTTGCCCATCAATATCCATCCTCCCGAGTTTTTACCTAGCCACATTGGCAGCAAAATATAGGTAACAGTACTTCGAATTTGTTGATCGTACACCGTACTCACAGTTTCTTTGTAAGTTTGCTATTCCAATGATTCGATCTACACCTTGCCCATGCACGGAAGAAGGGTGAATATTTAGCTAGAAAGTTGAGACTACAAGTGAAAGCAGGGCCTCCCTCCGACGTTTTTGCAGTTTAATTTAAACCGCAAAAACGTCTTATGTTATGGGATAGAGGTGGCACAAGAAAAAAAAGATGGTTGATTGAAGAGCATCACATCACACTTATACGTATGATGCTAGAGCATAATTGGTTTGCTATCAAAAATTAGCACGCCAATGTTTGACATTCTGTCAAATATTGGCAACTACTTGATTGACTACGAGTTATTTTGCCTATCTCACATAAAGTTGCCAATAATTAAAAGTTTTGATATTGTCAATATTTGGCAAGTCAAATATTGGTAGCAAACCAATTATGCTCCTACACTTCGGACAGATCTTTACATGATTTGATGTTACCACTACTACTTACGTTTTGGTCTACTCATTCAGGGATGCGACGCCTCCGTGCTGCTCGTGTCCGCCAACGGCACGGCTGAGCGCGACGCGGCCCCGAACAAGCCCAGCCTCCGGGGCTTCGAGGTGATCGACGCCGCCAAGGCCGCCGTGGAGAAGAGCTGCGCGCGCACCGTCTCCTGCGCCGACATCGTGGCCTTCGCCGCCCGCGACAGCATCAACCTCACCGGGCAGGCGGCGTACCAGGTCCCCTCGGGCCGGCGCGACGGGAACTTCTCCCTCGACCAGGACGCGCTCAACAACCTGCCTCCGCCGACGTTCACAGCGCAGCAGCTCGTGGACCGCTTCGCCAACAAGACGCTCACCGCCGAGGAGATGGTCATCCTCTCCGGCGCCCACACCGTGGGTCGCTCCTTCTGCAGCTCCTTCCTCGCCCGCATCTGGAACAACACCACCGCCACCGTACGTCCTCCGATCTCCCTAGTAACACCTGCAGCTGCAGCTGTCCATGGTGACCATGTAAGGCTATAAACTACTGGTGTGCGTGCAGGTGGACACGGGGCTGAGCCCGGCGTACGCGGCGCTGCTGCAGGCGCTGTGCCCGTCGAGCCCGAACGCGGCCACGACGACGGCGGTCGATCCGAGCACGCCTGCGGTGCTGGACAACAACTACTACAAGCTGCTGTCGCTCAACCTCGGCCTCTTCTTCTCCGACAACCAGCTGCGGACCAACGCCACGCTCAACACGTCCGTCAACAGCTTCGCGGCGAACGAGACGCTGTGGAAGCAGAAGTTCGTGGCAGCCATGGTGAAGATGGGGAACATCGAGGTGCTCACCGGCACCCAGGGGGAGATCCGGCTCAACTGCAGCGTCGTCAACAACCGGTCGTCGGTGGCAGCCCCCGAGGCTCAGATGGCTCGCCACTACTACTCGGGATCCACCGCCTCCATCGAGGAGATCGCGACCAGCTGATGACATTAATTTGCCATACGTGTGCAATTCGTCCCACCACTATTTTGTTTTTGCATGGTTCGTCTTCGTCCCACCACTATGTTAGGTTAAGATCACTAAATATGAATGTATCCGTACGGTGTACACGCATATGTAATGTACCTCTGCTTTTTCCTACGCGTGAATAAAACGATGGTCTATTTGCGCACCTTGATTGACTCCAGGAGGAAGCAGTCCCCCTGAATCAATTCCTACCTACGTTTTTTTTCTTGTTGGGTAGAACACTTGTATTACTTAGTCACAACTGTATTACAATCCTCGCAAAAAAAAAAACTGTATTACAATCAGCAATGTTCACTTCGATGACACCATAGCTAGAACCCAACCAGGTTATGGTTCTACTCTCTAGACGAGCAAAGTTTGCAAGAAAATTGCTAACCTTACTTTCACAGCATCTAATATGAGCAACGGATTTGCTAATTCTTATCTCGATGAGAAATAGACATGTCACATCTAAATTGACCAGCACATCCACCCAATTAGAAGCTGAAACAGTCGTGCAAAATGTTTGATCACGTTATCGCTATGCATTCCAAGTCGTTCTATCGGGTCGCACTATAGGCTTTTTATGTTTTTTATTTGTACTGTTTTTGTCCCACGTCGGCCTGTTCTTTTCGGCCTGTTTTTGTCCCACGTCGGCCTGTTCTTTTCGGCCTGTTTTTGTCCACTGCACATGCTGATTTCGTTGGAAGCGGTATACTCCTATTCGGCATCTCCGATTAGGCTCACAGTCACAGGTCGCCCGCGAGCGAGGGGAGCTCCTATTTATCGCGTTCTGCGGCAAATATGCGCCGCGCCGCACAGGGGGCGCCGACTGGGCCGGCCCATTGAATGCACTTTGAATACGAGCGTGAAAAAAATGGATTTCGTTGGAAGCGGTATACTCCTATTCGGCATCTCCGATTAGGCTCACAGTCACAGGTCGCCCGCGAGCGAGGGGAGCTCCTATTTATCGCGTTCTGCGGCAAATATGCGCCGCGCCGCACAGGGGGCGCCGACTGGGCCGGCCCATTGAATGCACTTTGAATACGAGCGTGAAAAAAAATGCAAAAAGGGTAGCGGGTAGCGCGCGCGTTCACATGGAATCGACCACGGGACTTCCTGCCTGCGCGAACTCGCTGCTAACCACTGAGATAGAAGAGGCCTGCATAACCGAATACAGCAAAACTCTATAAGAAACTAAGTACAGTTCCAGACTTAACACTGTTTGACATATTCCCGTTTTTTCAAATATTTATTAATTTTTTGAAACGTACGACTTTTTTCACAAACGCAAACAAAAATTATGAAAATGAACAAATTTTGAATTTCCCAAACATTTTTTTTAAACATGGACGTTTTGGAATTTGTGAACAATTTTTTGAAGCATGAATATTTTTTGAAAACTTGGACTTTTTGGAATTTGTGAAAAAAAATGAATCTTGAGAACAAATTTCGAAACGGTGAACAAATTTTGAAGCGCGAACAATATTTAAAAGCACGAAGAACTTTTTGAGTCTTGTGAACAAATTTTGAAACAAAGAACAAATTTCAAAGCGTGAACAATTTTTTAAAGCACGAATATTTTTTGAGTCTTGAGAACAAATTTCCTATAAAAGCCCGATCGAGAATTGTAGCACAAAAATAAAAGCGCCGAGCGGGTATCAAACCGAGGATCTCGTCCTAGCATCAATGCACTACTACCAGCGGAGCTAGCAAGCTTTAATGCTCAAAATACAGCACAAACCTTTAAGAACGAACTACCGAGCGCAAATCTGATTTTTTTTCTTCGAAATTTCAAATGCATTTTTTGAAAAAAAAACCTCAATGTTTTGTGAAACGCAACTACTTTTGAATACCGTGAACAATTTTTTCAAAAACTGCCACATTTTCAAAAATTATGAACAATGTTTAGATATGGGAACAATTTTGTAATCCCAGAACAAAATTTGTAAAGGTAAAAAAATTTATGAAACCGTGAACATTTTTCGAAATGTGAATAAATTTTGAAACCGCACATTTTTTGAATTGTGAACAAAATTTGAAACATGAACAGATTTCAAATTCGCGAACAAAAATTGTGAAATATTTTAAGAATTATGAAAAAAAAATTGAAACCGTAAACATTTTTCAAATTGTTAATTTATTTTGAAACATGAATAAATTTCAAATTCGTAAACAAAATTATAAAACGGATAACATTTTTCAAATCGGCGAACAAATTTTGGAACTTCAAACATTTTTTGAATTGTGAACAAATTTTGAAACATGAACAAATATCAAAATTCGTGAACAAATTTATAATGTTGTGAACATTTTTCGAATTCTGAACAAATTTTGAAACCACAATTTTTTTTCTAATTGTGAACAAATTTTAAAACATGAATAAATTCCAAATTCATGAACAAAATTATCAAACTGTGAACATTTTTTGAATCTGTGAATAAATTTTGAAAAGCGTGAACATTTTTGAATTGTGAACAAATTTTGGAACATGAAGAAATTTAAAATTTATGAACAAACTTATAAAATTCTGAACATTTTTCGTTAAACCGTGAACATTATGAAAATAGAAACAAATAAAAAAACAGAAAAAGGAAAATGAGAGAAAAAGAAAAGAGATAAAATAGAAAAAACAAATTCAAGGAACCTTCTAGAAGTTTCCCAAAACCAGAAAAAACCAGCTTTTTTGACAAATACCAGAAAAAACCAGCTGGGAACCTTCTAGAGGTTCCCAAAGCCGGGAGCGTTGGAACGGTTAAACGGGTCGGCCCGTTGCGTCGCTGCTCGGTCGCTCGCCTGTGCGAAGCGCCGGCAGTTTGACGCAGCGAGCGGCAAATAGGATTTTCCGCGAGCGACAGCACGCAGCCCTCCAGCGCACTCGGTCAGCACTTGGGCCAGCCCAGTTTAAGTTTATCCCTCACTGGTGGTTTTAGGAGGGTTCTTGAACCTTCTCTGAACCTGTTTTCCCATATATTTTTTTCACTGTTTTTTCTTCCAGTCTTTTCTTTCTTTTTCTTTTTTCCGTCTTATTCTTTATTAAATTACCATTTCCTTTTTCGTGAATATCTTTTAAATTTGTGAATATTTTTATGAAATCTTGAACATTTGTTTTGAAATCATGAACATTTTTTCAAATTTGAGAATATTTTTTTAAATCATCAACACTTATTCAAATTTGTGAATATTTTTCTGAAATTATAAACATTTGTTTTTAAATCATGACCAGGTTTTAAAAATTGAGACCATATTTGGAAATCGTTAATATTCTTTCAAATTCGTAAAAATTATTTTAAATCTTGAACATTTTTTGAACTCAAGAACCATTTTTTTGCAAATTCACGAACATTTCTGAATTTGACAACCTTTTTTTAAAATATGTGAATGTTTTTTAAATGGGGAATAACTTTTTAACTTTTCGAATATTTTTTTGAAAATCTTGAACATTTTTTGTTTGATTAACTTTTTTTAAATCCATGAACATTTTTTGAATTCATGAACATTTTTTTGAATCAACGATAATTTTTTGAACCGAAGAAGTTCTTTTGAAATTTGAAACAGTGTCTGAAATTCACGAACATTTTTTTCTTTTTGTACAAATTTGAAATTTTAATTGAAATTAGTTGAAATTCTCTATCTTTATTCAAATTGATGAACATTTTTGTAATATGTGAACATTGTTAAAAATCATGAATTTTTTTGAATATGCGACATTTTTTTTAAATCATGAACATTATTCGTGAAAGTTATTTTAAATAGTGAACATTTTTTGAACTCATGAACCTTCTTTTTGCAAATTCACGAACCTTTTTTAAAATCTGTGAATATTTCTTTGAAATGGCGAACAACTTTTGATTTTTGGGAACATTTTTTGAAAATCTTGAACATTTTTTTGATGAATATTTTTTGAATCAGCGATAATTATTTGAACCGAAAAAGTTTTTTTGAAATTTCAAACTGTGTTTGAAATTCACGAACATTTTTGGTTTTCAACAAATTTGAAATTCTCTATCTTTATTCTAATTGATGAGTTTTTTTAATACGTGGACATTGTTAAAAATCGTGAATGTTTTTCAAATATGCGACATTTTTTAAATCACTAGCATTTTTTTAATCCGTGACATTTTATGATTTCTTAAACAATTTATATTTCAAAATTCTCATTTTTAAAAGAAATGGAACTTCTTCGAAATCCAAAAGTATTTAAAGTAGAAAATAAACGAAAATAGAAAAGAAAAGAAAAGAAAGAGGGCATCTGTACATGGGCCAACCG